>NW_009941562.1:0-12542 GCF_000696875.1 Nestor notabilis | reverse complement strand
TCAGAAAGCTCTGGAGGAGTGAGACCTGTCTCCCACAAAGGATGGTGGGGTTTTTGGTACCCAGCTCCTTCTGTCCCCAGAAAGGGTAGCCTGCCTGCTCCCTGGGACCTCTGCAGAGCCTTCGTTATGCAAGAACACTGGAGTGGGAAGGCACATGTATTGATTTTAAGAAGCAGAAGGATTGCAGTGTTCATTTTAGAAGTATGCCATTTTCTTTGTGGGTCCCAGGTCTCATTTCTGTGCTACATATGAGGTGAGAATTGTGGTGTGTAGCTCTGCTCTGAGTTACTCCTGGTCTGGGTGAAGTCGGAGTGGTTTGGTTTTTTTTTCACAAAAGGTGAATGAAATTACTCATGCCATCCTGGTTTACCTCCAGCACTTCTCATCCAGCTGATTTGATTCTAACTAGCATTTGTGGGTCAGATCTATGAGTTCACTGCCTTCTGATGTAGAATGACATTGTGGAAAAATTTCAGTGTTCTGACCTTTTGTTGTTCTTCTGTCTTTTCTCTGCCTTCCCTTTTTCATTCTGGCTACATCATCTATGAATGTAAGATGGAGCAGGGATCCTTTCTGAGAGGATACTCATCTGTTTCCCTTAAAAAGGAGGGAGGGAACATGAGTGAGCAAAGGCAGATTCAGCGGAATAGGAAATTGAGGCTGTGTGATGGGGTTGTATTAATAATAATGAGAATAAATTGCTAGTCCTCACACTGGTTTTTGAAAGGGATATTGCAAAAGAAGTCAGTAATTAAAATTTAAACAGGGGTTAGGTTTTTTTTTTTTTTTGAAGCTATTTAAAACCTTGTTATTCAGCATACTGTTTGATAGAACATAATATCTGTTATTATAAAATAGTGAGAGAACAGATATTCAAAAGTCAGAATTTTCCTGTCAGGGCATGACTGTAGCAGTTAGACTTTTAGGAGAACAGACAGAGAGAAAGATTAAAAAAAACCCAAACCCCACAAACACAAAAACCATTTTTTATTCTGTCCATACCAAATAATACGCTAAAAGAGGATACAAAACAGCAAATGAAGCAGTTTTGATTGTTCATCCTCAGTTCCAGGTGTCACCAGTGCTGGAAACAGCTCTTCTCATACTGCAGCTCACTTCTCACCCTAGTCAGAAGGAAAACATGATTAGAGAACATCTGCTCTAGTTCAGTGGATGCAAGCATCAAACAAGGTTATTTGTAAGAGAACCTGAGGCCACCTAATTCTAGGTTGAACAGATGTACAAAACTAAAGCGCTCTCCAGTGGTATTCATGCTCATTCTTAGAAAAAAGAACAGACAGAATGTTCCAATATGTGAATGCAGATGCCTTACCTACCTGCTGAATCTGCATGTAGAGCTTAACAGACACTGTTTTAATTCTAAGTGTCTGCAGGTGTGTGCACCTTTCTCCCCATTTTATTAACTCTTAGTTGTGACAGGGCCACCACTGGGGAGGATTTCTGACTTGCTAAGTATTTGCCAGTTTAAAATGTTAGAAGTTCATTCCACAGTGAGCTTGAATTGCTGGCAATAGCCACTTTCCCACGAAGCTTGGGAAGAAGTGCGGTTTACGTTCTCTTTATGAAAGCTGTCTCTATAAAGACAGGTATACTGGTGACAACAGAATTGCTTCTCCAGGCTGTTGAGAGTGCTGACCACTTGAGCAAGGTTCACACTACACACTATGACATGTTAGGTCTTCAAACCAGATATACCCAGTGCCCCATCCCCACGTGCTCCATTGCTGCAGTCACCTGTCTCATAGAATGTGGCCCAAGGCTGTGGAGTTGCGGGGCACCATGTAACTTTTTGGGTCACTCTTGTCAATAAGGAAATATGCTTCTAGAAGGATTGGGAGGACTGTAGCACCAACCTTGATGGACTGACAGTGTTTAGTAAAATTTTAAGGTTCATTTTAATCTTAGTTGTATTTTAACATGAAGTAGCTGGAGCAAAAGTGGGGTCCCAGATCTAGCCCATGCCAGAATTAAAGTACCTCCAATCCTAGCCACACATTTCCATGTTTACGTTATCTGGCTTAAGGCTGTAATCTGAGTTAACTACACAGTAGGCATGTGTCCTTGATACCAGCAGTAGATCTGTACTTGGTAGCACTGTGTTATGCATTGGGTCTAGTGCCTAGTCTTTTCATTTTCAGTCATTCAGACAGTGATGTTTGTCTCACCATTGCAGAATACTTCTGGCAAGCAAGAACACTGATTTAAGCCTCAGATACCAATGTCCCCAAAAGTAGCCAAAACCCAAAGCAGGGGTTTTTTTACCCATCCTTGTCTGTCAACATCTCCAAAATAGTAGTGTCCTGTTCTTATCTGTAGAGGCCTTCTATATTCAATTTGCCTCAAGCTAAGTAAAAAATTCAAGTGTTTTATATGACGTAAGGGTTCAAGAAACCTGGTGGGACCCCTGGCTACCTGTCTTCCTCCATCTTCCGCTTTCTCAGTGTTAAATTAAGGCCAGTGTCAGTGCTGGGCTTTGTTGGCTGTTGACAGAAGAGGAGTTATGGAAATTAAGTACAGAATGTCATTCAAGCAATATAAAACATGTTTAATAAAAAGATCCCTGGGGACTGAGTGTGAAGAAATTTGCACAATGAAACACAACACTTACACTTGCTAACTCACTTTCCTCTTTCCTGCTTCACCAGCTAATCTCCAGAAGTACTTTTGTACTTTCAAGTTCAATCAGATTGCAGGGAGCAACTTCTTGGAAGAAGGGATCAGAGAAAGATTAACACCACTGGGAACTTGGTCTTTACCATTTCAGTGGTGTGATTTAGCTTTCTCCTTTATAGTGATTGTCATTAGGGTTAAATAAATGTCATGACTTTTAAAAACAGTCCGGAAGAGAGACACTTCTTTGTAGTTTGAAACAAAATATATCCTTAGGGCTGGGCAGCATATCCAGAGTTGAGACAACATGGTAATTAAAATCAATGATAATTTTACAAAATGATCCTTATCCTGTAGGAAGGTGTGTCTGCACAAAATGAAGTATTATATATGCCAAAGTCAGAGTTTGGTGTAGGGGAGGGAAAGTCTGTGGGCTGGTGATATGTCACCAAATGTAGTTCGAATAAACCAGACTGTATTTTTGTTTTTTAATTAAGCTTAATACGTATGTCTGTGAAGAGTAGTAGCTAAACTTTGGTAGACTGAGTTGGCCAGAGAGCTACTCTTCCTAAACCAGAATTTATTTTTCTGTTGCATTTACCATTTGAGACATCTCTGGCTGATGGCTGAATAAGATAATATTGGGGCAGGTCTGCCATTTCTCACAAGGCTTCCTGAAGTGTGTTTTGCTGGTGCTGACCTTTATGGTATGACAGTGCCCTTGCTGAAAGGTTTTCCATAATGCGAAAATGCCCATCGGCCAAATTCTCACCATCATCCTGCGAATGACTCCCCTGAGAACCAAACCCTCTGATGTAATTACCGATTAAAGTGATATAACCGAGATGGAGACATCTATCTGCTTTGATTTTCAGTCTTACAACATCCTGAAATACTCTGCTTAACTGTAGCAGGCAAAGCCTAGAGCAGCAGTAGTCCTCTGTGTTCACTGTGCAGAGCGTGCTGTGTGTCACATTGCAGGGGGCAAGTTATTTCTGTGTCATGGTTACATCTAGCCACGAGCGTTGTGTGATGCAGAAGAAATATACTTTCCTTCAGGCTGTTTGTTGTTTGGTTTTTTTTTCAGTAATGGAGTGGCTCTCATTGTTGGGCATGTGTTAGCTCAGAATCATAGCAGCCTCTGAATTTGGAGCTCCTTTTCAAGGTAAAAGGAAGAAGATGGGCTATAGAAGGAAGTTGTGCAGATCTGGTTCCTTTCATGCTCTAGTGGACTAGGGATGCCTCTGTAATCAGCGGAGCACATCCCTTCTGGGAGGAGGGGAATGAGAGCCTTGTATGGAGTTTCTTTAAGATTCAGAATCAGCATCTGAGCAGCTTTCTGAGCTCCTCAAGCTGAGCCGTAAATCAGACATAACTCCTGCCTCAAAGCAAATAAAAAAGAATCCAGCTGACAAAATCTGATTAATGATTTAAAATTAACCTAAAGTTAAAGCTTATTTCCAGCTATGTTATTGCCTATGTTTTTAACTGGACTTGACAAGCAGAACATCAAAACACTCAAAAGCAAAACAAATGAACAAGGATGCTGAATATCTTTCTGGCAAAAACCAAGGATTAAAGGAAGTGGGGAACTTAAAGGAAAAATAAATATGGAGAAACAAAGTGAAAACTAGGGAACAGTTTCCACAGGAGAGTGCAAACACGCACCCAGTCACTACAAATACGCATCTGTGTTTCCATGCTTTGAAAACATCACAGGGCTTCACAAACCTGGAATGCAAAGAATATGTCTCCTCCTGGGGAATAAAAGCACCTTCCTGATCCCAATTAGATTGATCTTTTTGGTCTCTTAGAGAGACTACTCTTCTCTTGTGGACTAGGATAAGCCTAGGATATAAGGAGAGCTAGAAACCCAGTAGGTTTTACATGGTATGTTTAAGTCCTGTCCCCTCTCATCCCTCCTATTGGTCTTACTGTAGTCAGATGGGTATTGAAATAAAAGGTCAGTTGACATCTTTCTAGGCTTCTTTGATGAGTATCTGGAATGAAATGCATGGGAAGTTATTTTAAGGACGTTGTTGCCAGTACCTTCAGGTTGTACCTGCTGTTTGAGGTGGGATGCTGCCTTTGAGGACCCCACCGTCTGCTGAGAAGTGGCTTTTGAACCTCTCCTCAGCTGTGTCCTCCTGAAGAAGCAGTCTGAAATTTGGCTGACTGCAGTTTAACCCTGGATTTTGGCAGCTTTGTGTAGGCAGAACACAATGACTAGGCTCATGCTGCAGAATAAAAGCGGTTTTGCAATGGAATGCAAAGGTTAAAAATAAACTTAAATTAAAATCCTTGAGTATTTTTTGAGGGAAGCTGAAGTAAAATGAGTAGAGGGCCGAACGGGGTGATCATGACCTGTAAAAAGTGAAAAACCTTTAAAAATCCGAAGTTGATTCTTAGAAAGATACATTATTAAATATGGGCTCTGAGATTTCTCCAGGAATTCCTGCTTGGTAGGATAAACAGAAAGGGGAGAAGAAAGGGTGGTAACTTCATTCATACCTAACTCTCAAACTCTTGCAAGTGAAGAAATGATAATTGCCCGGTTGGCAATGATGTGTTGACAACACTTTGTTTTTCATTGTGCTACAGGAACATCTACCCTGCTATTTGCCTTTCATACAGAAAATGAATTTCTTCTTGTCTGAGATAGACTTGCAAAGTATTTATAGGGGAAGAGCTATAAAGGTGCACCAATATTATGCAAAATAACACGAGTGGATTGGCTAGCTGACAGGGATGTATTTATAGAATATTCTCTTACGCGGGCAGACTTAGGAAACTGGCATTGAGGACAGGGTATTCATTTTGATAACAGACCAATAACCGTTGCCAAAATGAATGTAATTACTGTTTCATGGTATACAGACAAGGGGTCATCCAGCAGATTTAAAAGGAAATTCAAATCTAGCCTCATGAGGGAAGAATATGAACTGAATAAAGAGCATAGTATTGAAGAGTTACAATTTCAAAAGATGCTGAGATATCATCTCTGTACTCTGGCTTAGGCATGTCTTCTGCTTTGTCTTAGCCAGCAGAATCTGTGGCAGTGCCCTTCTCCTGATCTTGATCTCACTTTGTTTGCCTTCTGTGGCCACGAGGTTGCATCCATCTAGGAAGCAGCCTACCTCTACTTTCCTGTGCAATAAGCTTCAGTCCTGACATCACAGGAGGATCAAGCCCACACCTCCTCCAACAAGGTGGTTGCATTGGTTTCCTTCTGGGTGTTCCAGTGACATATTTGCATGTTAATTGTTGTGCTGTCATGGACAGATTATGGTTGGAGTAAGTGTGACTGTCACAAGTGTCCTGTCCTGTGCTCTCCTGAACAGTGCGTGGGTGCTTGCCTCATTCCCTACCCTCACACAAGAAAAATGCAGGCGAATGACAAGGGCTTGTTGGGAAGAAAGGGGCCTTTCTGGTTCTGTGGTTTCCTCATTGGTTAATCTTGGAGCTAGAACTTACCTGCTGTGAGTCTGCTGCAGTGGAAAACCTGTGTCCTTGTGCCTCAAACAGGGCCAGCAGAAGGAAATGAAAGAGTTTCGTTCTGAATTCAGTTGGTGTACCCCCAGAAGTCCAGTAATGACTTAAAAGTGCTCTGAACCAAGATGATGTGAAGGAACTGCAGGGTATGAGTCGTCTTAAACTTTGTCCCCTCTGCATTCAGAACTGCCTGTTCCTACCTGAAAGCCTGAACTGTTGCTGTCGGATGAATGAAGTGCACAGGGTGCCTCCATCCTCTGTGTAGTGGATGAAAGTGATCTGCAGAATCACATAGCAGCAATGAGAGATTTTTGTGTAAGCAAAATAAGTATATTGCTGTGTGCTTTTTGCTGGTACTGCATTGTCTTCGTTGTGGCTCCCTGTCACTTTGAAAAGCTGTGAGAGCCTAACCACCATCAGGATCGCAGCGGTGTCCTTGGCAGCATTACCAAAGGTGCAATCATCTTTTTTTCACAAGAGACTTGGCAAATTCTCTGCTTCCCTTTTTAGTAAAAAACCAAATCCCCTGACGGTTTTGCCTTTGTACTGTGCTATACACTGTGCAGACTATTCCCAAGGAACCTAAAGAGACTACTATTGAACACTTGACGGTGAAGCTTGAAATGTTGATGTTACACACTTGAAAACTGGAAAATATTGGCACCTGCTGTGATTCTCTAGTTCTGAACATAGCCGTTTTTTTCCCCACTTTCTCAGTTCCACAGTACAGTCAATTCTTCCTGTGGAGACGTTACAAGGAGTGCTCAGGGCATTTCTTCCTCCTGTTCTGCTAAAAGTGAGGGTTTCCCAAGGCCAAGTGCCATGTCAGACTGAGCCTGGTATATTCCTCGTGTTCTCAGATCCTGTGTTGCCTCTGACTGGTACATTTTTGGAAACAAAGTATCACCCTTACTCTTGGAGAGAGAATCCCCCTCTCTAACTATTTTGGCACAGGATGAATGAGTTTCTGGAATTGCCTGTACAAGTCTCATAAGTCTAACTACAGCATTTGGCTGCTGCATTTGGTGCATAAATGTGACTAATAGTCACATAGACTTACTGGAACAAAACAAATGTTGGTACTGCCTGGGTTGGTGTCCTGGTACAATGCTAACACATCCTTCTTTGGCATACAAAGCATTCCTTCCTGAGTGCTTTCCCCTTCTTGCTGAGTTGAATTCAGCAGCATGGAGAAGCAGCAGCATCCTCCTCCACACTGCATCTCAGAGAGAAGCTGCTGAGGTCAGGTTTTGAAGGCTCTTTCCCATGAGACAGAAGGGACATCGGTCCTGGTTATTAGCACTGTGTTGAATTTTACAGCACCCTGTCCGCAATGGCCTGATGTCTTTTATTGCCCTTTTCTGTGGTAACATGAAGAAGTTATGCAGAAAAGCTGTACATGTTCTGCTTTGCTTAACATGTGGTGCTCTGGTTTCTGCTAATGACTGGCGCCAGTGCTGGCCTTGGAGAAGAGGAAGGAAAGCTAAATTGTTCTTGTCAGGGCAAATCCATGGTCTCAGAACTCCTGTGTTTGCATAATCTCATCTGCAAATATGCGTTAAAGTCAGAAAGAGCGGCCTCCCTGCCCCAGAGAACTGATGTTTGTACAGCACGTGTCCTGCTTGTTTCTGAAGTGCTTTGAGTGCTGACGTGCAGATCCTTGTGTTCAAGAGGCTCTACAGAACTGAGCGTGTTCGGATACCTGTGCAGTGCTGGCGACACGGTTGTATGAAATCATCCATGGGCACAAAGGCCAAAAAAACAATCTCTAGTAATCACAATACAATGTAAGAACATAAAGTTAAAAACAAATAAATGGACAAGGATTTGAACTTCCAGACACATGAGGAAATCTCATGTAAAGCTTGCGCTATGTGTTTGTATTATGTATCTTTGCAAATCCTACCATTATTTAGCACCACATTCTGCCTTCTTGGACTAAACTAAAATGCTCATACTCTGTGTGATGGTTGTAGTTTTATAAACTTTTCCACTGCACTTTTTTACTTCAATATATGTTCCTTTATCTGTATTTAAATGCCTCAACATCCATCATTAATTTGTTGCATTGCAAGTAGCTGGTGACTTGGGACAGGTGCAGAAACTGGTAAGTTCTTGGTTTAGAGAGGGTCACGCACAAAAGGTAAGGTTTTCCACCCATGTCTGCAGCCTGTGTCTTGGAGAATCCTTCTAGGGTTTTGTCTCGTTTTCACTCTCTGTAGAATGGAGTGGTGACAAGCACTGCCTTTGTAAAAAGGGAGAGATCTCCAAATAAAGAGTGCTGTTATGAGAGCTTGGAAAAATATGGGGGTACATCCTGAGCCAGAAGCCTGCTGCTGAAATTCATTGTTGCATTGGTCAGTTCACTGAGGGTCTGTTTCAGCTTCCTGGGCAGTAAAATGAAACCCCTATTGGATAGTTCAGGGATGCTGAGAGAATCTTTGATGCAGGTGAAACTTTGTGTATTAGAAAACATTTGTCTAAATGAAATGTACATCAGTGACAGAAGCCTGGATTTTCTGTGGGCATTCTGTAGTTTGCATTTTAGCTAGTTGGGAAGTTTAATCTTAGTATTTACTCTGTGGTGGTTGTTTTAATCATCGCAAATACAAGCTAATTAATTTCATCTATTAGGAAGCAGATTAGTAAAGTTTTGACTGAAAGATGTGACTGCATGGCTCAGAAATCCACTAATTGCCCTTTAAGTATTTAGCTTTCCCAGACCTATGGATCCATTCCTTGTTTTGGAGAATGCTATGTCTCTAAATGTCTTCTGTTGCCCTGACTTTGCTACAGAATTTTCAGTCTTTCAAAAGTACCCAGATTCCCAAAGCCTGGAAAAAGGTCATTAAATAGATCAGACAGAAAGGAAATAGCATGTCTACTAAATCAAAGATATTTTATACAAACTGTGATGGGTCATGCTGAGAGCTGTCTAGCTTGTTGAGCTTAGCAATGTTTCTCTCCTTGAAAATTAGCCAAGAATTTAGCTCTTCCCATAACTTTCTAATCCACCTAGAGTTCAAATCCTACAACAACTGGTATGGTACAAACTCAGCATTCTTCTGCTGGGTAGTCTTTAATGCTTCTTTGATTACAACATAATTAAGGATACAGTTTAGCCTGTTATTTTACATTTAATATACCTTTAAACTTTTAAATTCTTTTGTGCAGGACATATTGTATGTAGAGCATAGGGTTTTGACATACACTTGCAACATTGTCACCCACTAAAAAATGGGTTGGTAGATAGTCAGCAGGTGCAAATGAAGTACTCCAAGTCTTTGCAGCTATTTACTTCTCAAAGAAGAGCATTTCTTGAAGAGATGGGATGTTCTTTTTCCTTTGGGAAGGGATCCGGTAGAAACCGGGAACTGACACTGAACAGAAGGGGAACTTTCCTCTGCACTGCTCAGGTACTCTGAGCTTCGAAGTGTGGTTGCTGTAAAGTCGCTGTCATGCATCCTGTTACTGGCTGTTGTGAAAGGGGAAACCTTTGTAATTTCATTGCAGACTCATAAGGGGTGGATATGATATAGTCTGGCTTTCTAGGGGTCCTGTATTCCTTGGCATAGGTACAGTATGTTTGGGGAATTGTGGACAGTTGATCAGGAGTTTGAAGGGCTTCCTCCGCAGCTCCTGCACCCACTCAGTGTCCATTGTCTTAATGATCCAGTCTACAGCTATGCCGTAGCTCAGTTTTCTTCAATTCCCTCATGATATTTGAGGGTTCTTCCTCTTGAGGTATTACTTGGCTTTTTCATATAGACTTCCATTAACAAGAGTAGTAAATGTAAGGCATTTCTTCGTAGCTTTAAATTTGTTAGATGGGTTAGCAAGGAGAGATGTAAAAAGGATCCAGCCACCCAAGAAAGGAAAAACATTATTGTATAAGCTTGAGTTGTGGCAGAGGGGGCTCAGAGAAGGATTTCGTGGGTTTGGGAATGTCACAGAAGGAGTTTATCTTTGAGAAAGCTTTTGGCAAGACAGATGTGTAGGTGGGAAGGGGAAGGTCAGGAATGGCAACAGTGTGAGTCACCAGTTAGAAGAGTAGGGGGGACTCTGGGTGGATGAAAAGGGCAACCAGCAATGTGTGAGAAGACCTGGAAGCAGTCCTCTAACCAGAGGACCTCCGGGATGAGAAGGCCTAGACAGTGAATGTTTTGCTGCATTCATAAAAGGAAGGGGATAAAGAAGCAATAAATGAAAAAGTGGCCATTATATGTAGAAAGCATTGCAATTTTTAGAATATTTTAATTTTTTGAGAAAGCACCTCCCATGCACCTTAAATCCTGAGTAATGTTTTTTTTAGGCATCACAGAGATAGCTGTTATATCATGTCTTAAATGGATAAACCAATGCAGAGGGAGGGGAAAAAAGTATACTTCAGTACATTTGGACCTTACGTCAGCAGATGCGAACCACTTGTAGAGACCTACAACTCCACCAGCCCAATGCAGTACAAAGAGATACACAGAAAAAAATTTCCCTCCCTGCATGAGTCTGTACTAATCAGTTAAGCAAGAGGTGTAGTCCAGGACTAGTATGTTGTTACAAGGAGAAGATTCACTAAGCAGCAGCAATCCTGTGCTGAGGAGCCCAAGACAAAACCAAGAGACACACCTACTGTCAGATAGACCAGGATAATAGTTGCACTGCCTTTTAAACAAGTAAAATTATACTAATAAGTTTATTTGGGAGCTAATCTTTGCCGAAGTGGATAATATGATTCAGGAGACAGTTTGTTCTGGCCAGTGTTGCTAGATATAAACTGAGGAAATCAGCTGCGAGCTCTGTCCTGGGCTTCCCTCAGAGCGTTTCTGCATGTGGACATCACCTTCACCCTTGCTGTCATGCTGTTTTGACAGGAGATGGTAGCAGGTTCATGAATTAGGAGTCAGTGTAGTAACTGAAGCCAGAAAATGATATGCATTTCTTTGTGTATTCATACTATACAGATCAGCATTGTTCCCTGCAAAACAGGAGTGCACATTTCAGGAAAACAGAAGATTACTTTGCAGCAACAGTTCTTGTGAAGGTAAATTGTCTGGCAGCAAAGGGCAGTTCATTGCACCTGACACTATCTAGCTAAAAGCTGCATGTATACTCAGTACTAGGAGTTTACATTTCTCTGCAGTCAGTGGGCAGAGGTAAGGTTATGTCTAGAATATAGAAGTGATTAATCTTAAACTATTTGATTGTATAAGGTAAATCACCATCCAGATGTGCCTGTTCCACTGACTAAGCAGGTACACAGAGAGCTTGCATAGAGAAGTTAGCTGGAGTTGGGTGAGATGAATTCCCCCTTCTGTCATGGTTATCCATTGGCACATGGCTTCTGGAGCTCAGAGCCACACTCAGGAAGCTGCTGTCACAGGGCGCCTGGCTCGTGCTGCCATGTGTGCTGCTGGCAGGTCAGTCAGGGCCTCTGCCCTGGTGGAGTTGTCCTTCCTCCTATTGCCTTTTTATTGCCATCTGCCTCCTGCGCAAGTGTTATTGGAGAAGATCAAATGCTGGACTTGCTGCTTTGAAGCATCAAGTTTTTCAGGGAATAAGAGGCTTCTGGCTGCTGCTAGTGGCTCAACATGTCCAGCATCAAACCAGGGACTTGGGTATCAGTTGCATCAAAGACGGGACCAAAGAGCCAGCCTCACAGCACAAGAGAAAATAGAAATAGAAACCACTTTGTACTGGATGCTGCTATAGAGGGATGGCATCTTAGCAGATGACATCCACAGAAATACTAAGTCTGGACACATGCTCCTTCCAATTCAGTAGCCACTACCTTTTTTTCATGTTGCCAGCCAGAATCCTAATGCACAGGATTTCCTCCTTGCAGCCTGTCAGCAGTGTGGAAATAGTGTCAGCATCCTAAAACAGCACAGCTTTGGGGTAGGGGGTAAGGACTGTTGGTCCTTGCCTCCCAATAGCTTCTCACAGGTGTTGCACAGTGTTTTGATCATCTGGGATCCAGTGTGGGAATGCTGTTCCCTGCAATATCTACCCAGAGTGTTTTGCAGAGTTGTTTAGGAAATGTACATGGCTGGCTGAAAACTTTTTAAGGGAGGAAACTAATCTAATGTAAACAAAGTGGTATGTGTGCATTCCTTTGTTATAGCTATACTAACAGAATTATAGCAGCATAGCGTACACTGACAAAGCTTTCCCATGTAGCTGTTTGAAATGCACCTAGCTTGTTTGTCTCAGTAGTTACTTCTTCTTGTTGGCTTTGGAGAAATCATCAAATCGCACTACTGCTGTAGTGGGCAGCAGTAGCATTTAAGCTATCATAAACAAAAGAAGACCAGAATCCCTCAAGGCCAGAACCAGTGTTTCACAGTTATATTTTCCTTAGTGTTTGAGGATTGCCTACAAGTCTTCTTTAAGATTTTACTAAGGGGAAATCCTTCCTGACCAAT
>NW_009941561.1:35863-40773 GCF_000696875.1 Nestor notabilis | reverse complement strand
CCCAGCTCTCTCAGCCTGTCTCTGTAGGAGATGCTCCAGCGCTCTGATTATCTTCATGACCCTCTGCTGGTCTCGGTCCAACAGGTCCACATCCTTCTTATGTTTGAGGGGCCCAGAGCTGAACACAGCACTCCAGGTGGAGTCTCACAAGAGTGGAGAAGAGGGGCAGAATCCCATCCCTCAGCCTGCTGGTCATGTTCCTTTTGATGCAGCCCAGGATACAGTTGGCTTTCTGGGCTGCAAGAGTGCACTGTTTTTGTCCTTTATCAAATATCTCTGCATGTTCTGCAGAGGATCATCTTCTGGAGCGTAAGATGACTTCACCTGGGATTTGCAGTAGTTTTCAGTCAAACAACTGCACATTCACTGATGGTGTAGTCCTGAGACTGAATATTTTTTATTTTGGCTAAAGGGTAAGAAAATACTTTGGGTGTTTTCTTAAGCCGCCACATTTTAAAAACCATTGGTCCTGCAATATTAAAAAGTATGCTCCTGGGGGAATATGTTTTAGGGCAGAGAATACCATTTGGACCACAGAACCCATAAGAATTAGGTTGCTTGGGGGAAAAGCCTGAAAATAGCATTATGGTCTGTGTGGTAAGGAGTCAACCCCACAAAAGGTGCTGAAAGAGTCGTTCACCAACATTTTGCTCTCATCCAGCTCACTTCACACAGGGAATTGCCTTTATTTTTCAGATAATTACTTGGGTAAGAATTAGGAATTAGCCTTCTATCACTATCTGAATAAATGCATTGGAAATCAGGACAAGCTTGGCATCCAGCAAAAGACAAGGGAGCACACTCCAGCTTGAGTTCTGCATCACAGGGTAGAGATCAATAGAGGGTTTTGCAATTAACAAAAGATACTTAAGGGACATAAATCCCTTCCCCAAACTCACGAGATATTTTTCAAATCGAAAGCCATGGTTAGGTGTTTTTGTTAAAGGACTGTGAAAAAGTCAGATAGGCTGGATCTATATCCCTCAGAAATTAGTTAATGGCAGATATTCCTGGCAGATATTCCCATCAGATGCTGAAGATAGCTTTTCCAGAGATAATAAAAGAAAGCTAATAAAAGCAAAGCCTTAAAAATGAGAAAAACAGACCTCCAAAACTCCATCTCAATATATTTACCCTACAGTATAACTTCTTGAAATCAAAGAAACGGTCACTTTTTTGACAGAATTGACACCAGCCCTCAGTAAATTCATGAAAAAGAAAGTCACTTTCCCCAGTAAGTTCACATTTGGATTACTTTTCCTTCATGTTAACTTTCAGATAAGCCTTACTCCTGCATCTAGCCAAAGCCTTTACTCTGACATTGCCTTGAGATGCTCTGGCTGTTAGTAATAATAAGGACAAGTGAGAAATTATTAAAAGTGACTGAGTGCTCCAGGGTACCATAGTAGGAGGTTCAATCCTCAGAACAATTTTATACAGCATATTGAGGCTGTTTAGACTTTCAACTTAAAAATTTTAAAGTTTCTCCTGATTCAGAGCTACTTTGACACAGCTTCAAAGCAGAACCATCTCAAAGTGGTGCTGAAGGAAAAATGGAAGAATTTTACAATGGCAGCTCTAATATCCAAACTGAATCTAAAAGTTGTCAAATAAATTAGTAGTGATCCAGGAATTCTGGTAGTGAACCTTCTAATGTAAAAATGGCCTTGGGTTTTTAGCCTATGTTTTTAGTACAATGAATTTGTAAATGAATTTAGAAAATGCTCACTTGTGCTACCAGTCTCTATGGCACTTGACCATAACTGAACCCACTCACTAACTGTTAACTACAGTGTTACATTCAAAAACCATTCAAGAATATGATTGTCCAACTTCTTTAATTTCATTTACTTTTAGATTTGTTTTTAGATCAGATGAAATGTTGTGCTTATATTGTGATTTTTCATTTCAGGTGGTGATGTGCTGGTAAGAGGATAAAAAATCATTACACAAAAACCCCTATTCAGACATGCCTTTCAATAATGACAAATAGCAACTTTTTTCTCCTATGAGACAGTATTTCAGCTCAATCAACGTATTTTTAAGATCTGCCCATTGGTCAGCAAACTTTTTTTCCCCCCATCAATAAATCAGATTCTAACCCATCTCAAAAAAGATGCATGTAATGAAAAATTTGGTTTATGTTAATTTGATTCCATCTGGTTGTCTTCTATTTTGAAAGGCTATTTCTTTTTGTTCTCTCTCTCACAAAAGTAAAACTTTAAAGTAAAGTTGCTTTTCCTCTCTTCCCCACTCACTCACTTCCACTCCTCACCCCCCTTTCCCAGTTTATGCCTTTACACCAGCCTGCCTGTTTCAATCTAGCTAATTTGGGCAAGTTTCTGGTTTTCCAGGAGTTTCATTCACTCCCCAGGATACATGATGCTTCTTATGGCTGATCATTCCTTTGTCGTTTCAACACTATTTTCTCCCGACCCATTTAAAACTTGCTTGTCTACCAAAGCATGTAAGGAAAAGCTTAACATGCTAAAGATAATCATGTGGAGTTTAAGTAGGAAGAAATATGATTTCTGTTCATTAAAATAATAATGGAAAAAAAAATCAAATGCCATCCCCCATATGAGCCTGGGGTGCTCAGCACCAGCTGAGTGCAACTGTCACTGGGCAGGATAGGCTGTAGAGGTGATGCTGCTCGCTTGTTAAACTTCTCCAGGAAAGACTTTTGTTGACTGTATTGAACAAATGCAGGTCTGGCAACAAGCAGTTTCACTCACCACTATAACAAAATCATTTTTACCTTGCAAACTCACTCAACTTCAGCAAATAACAATCTAAACAAATTCTCTTTCTCCTCAAAGTGTTTCTGGGTTACTACTCGGGATTGATTTCTGTCACAGAAGACCACTCCTGCCTCACTTTTCTGTACATAAATAGTACTCTGCTCTATAGCTTCAATCATGTTGAAAAAAATACATTGGTTCCTTTTTTTTTTCCCTTTTTTCTTTTTTTTTTTTTTTTTGTGACCATTGATCAATAAAATCTAAATAAAATAAAATTGGACCTCTTAATTTTTGTCCTTTCATGAAAATAGCACTGTAGAAAAAAATAGCACTGTAGAAATAAAATAGGTATAGTAAGCATAGTTCAAGAGATATAAATTAGGTATGATTTCTTTCTACACATGAAAAAAAGCAGAATTTTCTGTCATGGTTAAATCTTCAGAAATATACATCTAAATTTTTTTTTTGGGGGGGGTGGGGAGAGGCAAGGAGGTACTACCATGGTTGTTCTTTTTCTTCCTGCTTTCTCTTCCCCCCAGGGGACACTTTTGGCAAGGCTAGTATTATGGGATAGCACGTGGAAGCAGGTACTGATGAGATCCAAAGCACTGAGCAAAGTTAGAAGATCACACTGATGTGTGTGCAGCCACAACCAGATTCATCATTTATATTGGGCCACTGTGTTTGGAGGCTGCTGCCTGGTAATAAACACCAATTCATGTACTTGAGGAGTATCACAGAAAAGTGCATCTGTATGATGTTACACCAGGTTAGAATTTTGCCTCCGTTCTTAGTTATCCCAGAGACTGTGCAGCCCAAATACAGCTCCAGTGGCACTTGTGGTGGAAGAGCTCCAGTGGCACTTGTGGTGGAAGAATTATGCTGGCCATGAAGTCTGAGTTTCTGAGGAGACTCACACCACTCCTGCAGACCAAACAAACTTGACTTGTTGCAGGGCTGCAATATGGCCAGCACTTCACAAAAGCATCCACCTCCTTACCATAGCTCTCACAAAAAAAGTGTTTGAAGTATTGACTCCACCCAAAAATGCCAAGTAAATCTGTAGAATGTCCCAAGCCAATGGCAAATGCTGGATATGATATTCAAGGGGTAATCTCCATCTTCAAATCCTTCTCAAACAGCACCTGAACTTTGGCTCTAAATTACTGGTTTTGCAGAATGCAAACAGTGGTAATGATGAAGATCTAGAGCTGCATGTGGAAAACAGATTATCATTGCCTTAGTTACTAGTAGCTAGATGGAGCACTTGCCATTTTTTAATTGGTTATGTGATGTGCTCTGTAATTTTCTACCATTTAGCAAGTTTCAGGGGTTTGTTTTTCAGGCATTTTGCTTTGGGACATTTGGATAATAACCTTGAAAGCCAACGAGCAGATGGGGGTAATTCTTGCATTCATTCAGCTATAGAAGGACCACTTATGTTTGGACAGCTGGGAACTACTTTAGGAGAGTTCGATTTGCAAAATACTGAGCAGGTTCAATATCATTTTGGCTACACGACTTCAACATCTTGCGAATGCATCACCAGTGATGGGATTTTGCAATCAACATTTACTGCATTGGTTTGTAATTGAATGGTTACAAACCCAGGATTTTGTGTCTGGATGAACTGAAAGCTTTTTATTAATTTCTGTCAGAGGATGGACTATGTCATGAACTGGTAGGGGAAGAGGTAGTGTGGCTATGCCCAATCAAGTATTTTTTTTTATTATTATTATTTTTTGTGTGGAATTGAAAAGGAAAGTATTTCTTTTGTTCAGTTTGAAAGGGGAAATGTTTATTACACTTCTTAGGGCCTAGA
Organism: Nestor notabilis; assembly: GCF_000696875.1. NCBI lineage: Eukaryota > Metazoa > Chordata > Aves > Psittaciformes > Psittacidae > Nestor > Nestor notabilis. The sequence goes on along the minus strand of NW_009941561.1, from coordinate 36,210 downwards.
TGTACCAATAATGATAGCTGATAATGTTATTTGTAATACTGTGGCCTCAGCCACAACCAGGTAGAAGCAGAGAGAATCAGATTTCTCTGCTGTGACTAGGGAGAAGAGAGTGCTTACAGCAGGGACAGAGATCTGATAGAAATGTGTTTTCAATTATTTGAAAAATAAATTCATTTGGTCTGTGGGGTTGAACATGTTCAGAAGCATTTGTCACTAGAATTTACCCAATTGCTCACACATGGTTGCAAAGGACACAGCCACTGTAAATGCAGGTCAGGCATTAGATGGGGTTATGCTTTCCCTTTTACAGGAGATGTACACCTTGTTCCTCCCTCTTCTTCAGCAGG
>NW_009941561.1:0-35832 GCF_000696875.1 Nestor notabilis | reverse complement strand
CAGCAGGAAAGCATAATAACACACTACACTGCAAGGAGAAATGTGAAAATTAGAAAAACTTACCTTTGTAAGAATTAAAAGAATGTCACAACTGGGAAAAAAAATCCAGAGAATCTGAAAAGTAATGGGAATATACATATTTGGAAAAACAAAGTTCAGAAAGTACATCTGTCTTTCCTGACATCACCAGTCCCAAGTAGACAGCAAAGAATGACCATGGGGTGTAATTTCAAAGGAAAATGCTCCTCTGGTCCCAGCACTGGTGGGCGAAGGGGGAGAAGCAGGGGAATAGCACACCACTGGGGATGTGAAGCAAAATGCAAGAAAAATTCTTAATCATAGCAAAGTTTGTACCAATGGCTTGGCTGGCAGTACTTTCAGTATGACAAAGAAACTCAGGTATCCTCCTGAGCTTTTTATTGTCTCTCTCATGTAGAATTTGACTCCTGATCAAAGTTTACAACATTAAACATGAAAGTAAAATGCCTAAGGATTGGAAATGCCACGACATCCTAAGCTTTTCTGCTGGAGGAATGCTCTTGTATTTATTAAGCGAACATTCCCCTGTAAGCACATCTCAAATTTTAAAGTCCTCACCCATTTACAAATTAGAAAAATGTAAATGTTAATTTAACTCCAAATTGTGCCATTTAAATGCACACTAGCTTTTTGCTGGAAATTGCATAGAGTTGATGCTAAATTAGGTAAATTATTAATTGGCATGCCTGTTTCTCTTCTGTGTCAGTACTGGAAATGGTAAAATGCTATATGGCAGCTACCCAAAGTACTGTACACACATATTAATTAACAAGGGTAAGATTTTAATCAATTTGCACAAGGGAAAGATTAATTGAAACATTTGGAAATTTATGTCAAAAAGCCCTTTTACTTCCAAAGGAATGGGGGAATAAAATCTTTTGCAATTATAGTCTGCATGCTTCCTAGCAGAAAGAGTCTCTGTTACTTGGGTTTTGTTCCAAGACTGCACTAGATTTAATGCAACTACAAATCAGTTCCTGGGTTTTGACATCCAATATAAATTTTGTTATATCAAGACTTTGGGGACTTTGCAGCAAGATACTATAAGAAGCTTTTAGGATTATTTGGACATTTTGAAATTTGTTCTTACTTTCCAACTGCACTCAAGTGAAATAGGCCAAGTGAGACAGATTGCTGAAAGCTCCTGGTGTTTGTTGGGTTCATGTGGATGTTTCCCCAGCAAATTCTCCTAGCATTTGTCATTCAATTCCCAAAGTTCTGAGCTACCAAACTGCTGAAGCTCAGAGGAGAAAAGTCAGTTAGTAATGCCACAGTCACCAATTTTTGTTCAACACAGACATTTTGCAGGTGAGATACTTTTTGACAAGGAGGAGTCAGATGGTTTCTTCCAGATGTCTTGGAACTCAGGTGGGATCTGTACCTCACAACTTCCATTCTTATAGAAAAAACAGAAGTGCAATAAATCCTCATCTGTCTCTAGGCACTCAATTTTCTTAAATTTTCTGAGTCACACTAGAGGACTTAGTTTTTATTGAATTTTGGTTTTAGAAAAAATTAATGATCTGAGGTTGAAAACATATAGCACTCCTTTTGCTTTTAACTAAAACCCCCAACCAACAGTCATACTAATAATGGGTTCCTTTAGAGCTGTCCTTTCTTCAGACCTTCATGACCTAATGCAAACACACACATGCAATCTTGGGACTAGAGGTGCTCCTAACCTTTAGCTTTACTTCTTTCACCTGCCTGACTCACATCCAAGCATAATGTCTAAAAGAATAAGTTCAGTACACGCCAGAGTCACGGATTGGAAAGCATGATGACTGTGGTCCTCCATGCTACAATATTCACTTCTCCTTTTCCAGTAAAGCCTGTTGAAATAACATGTTGAGATGGATATTATGGAGACAAATAAAATCTCTTTGGGCTGTATTCTATCTCAGTGTGAAAAAAAATTATTCTCCAATAATTTACTGAAGTGACCCTCTGTAAACAATATTACCTATAATAAAAGCAGTTCATTACTTTTATAATAACAACATATAAAGTTCAGTGTGACTTAATTAATTTGTACTGCATGGTTTGTGTTTATAATAGGATGCAAACCCAATGTTTTGGGACTCGTAGCAGGAAAATTACTTATTTATAAAGCACCTTTTATCTCTTACTGATATCACTCTAGATCACATGCAACTTAAGCACAGGAAATGAAGGACATGTTTTAAGAGCTGGAGTCCCTCTCTAGGTACGCAACCTGAACACTCCTTTACCCAGAAAATGTCCCCACCAATAGCTCATGAAAGGTCACTACTCAACTAACTGTGTAATTACAGCAGTATACAATACACGCTCATTGCAAAAGGCACAATAGTAGCCTGGACTTGCCTATCTGAAAAGTCTTGTGTTTGGCAAAATTTGCAACACTTTTCATGAAGGCAAAGATATTTGCTACATAAATAAATACAGGTAAGCATCCTGGGAGAACTGTGGCTCTACCAAAAACTTTCTTTTGGAAATTTTGATACCTTATCTAGACTTGCTCATTATCACTGATACCGTGAGTGGCAGAATAGCACAGTTAGTGATCTTAAAATGAAGGAAAAAAGCCCAAGCAGAACCTGAAATGGTTTTAAGCCATGTTTGAAAAAGGTGCAGACAATGATGTTTTTCCTTCAGCTAGTGAAGCATTATATTTCAAGTATTTGATTCAGGGAAAGAATGCATCTGCTTGAAAATATAGCAGCCAACTAGGCTTGTTATATAAGCAAGGTTTATTTCTTCAGCAATTTTGAGAGCAAACTTTCCCCAACAAATGTGATGACAAATAAGCTCCATACTTTGACATCTGCTGCATGCGCTGAGTTTGCTAAACTGAATCCCCTTCTGTTGCCTCCAAACTGCCTTGATATTTGAAATAATGGAGAAAAAAGTCTCTTCTCTGACTGTTTCAAGGCTCATGAAGAGTACCATTACTGACAGGAGATGCAGTTTGTGATTTAAAGAGGAAAAACTAAGAAACCAGAACATGTGAATTAGCACATTGAATTTGGTCAGTGAATGCCCCTTTATAAACATGTTTGTACACATAGCACGTAGCGCCAGTGAGGATCAATTTACAGCTCTCTCCACACCTTCCCCCTTTGCTATGCAGAAAAGGAGCCACACTGCTCATCTTCATCAGCTTGGAAAGGATGGGGTTTAGAGAAGTGAGGAGGTCACAGGTGAGGAAGCTTCCCTGCAGAAATGACAGGACATAAGCTATAACACCATCTGCTAACTTCTTCAGTAGAAGGGGGAGGGTTGTTGCTTTGTAAGTAGTTTTGTTTTGTTTTTCCCTGCTTTTCCTTATTTGCTTTTTGCCACTTTTTAACTTTCAGGCTTTTGACCAAATCTGCTTCTTATTTCCCTGCTAAATAGTTTTAAGACTCCTTTTCCCTTTAAATGTTAATCACAAGAGTGCAGCAGTGTGTGTTGCCCTAGATAGTTTTCTTTTATGCTCTTATAAGAGACTCCACGCTGTCCTTGTGCTTTCTTTTTCATTTTTTGAGTTTGAGATACATTGCTATTATTTTCCCTTAGATATTTTGTTAGGGCTTTTGACTCATTGTTTTTGTCAATCAGAAAGGATTGTGAAGGATTTCCTCTACAGCTGAGGCAGTATCTGGAGCCCAGAAATTAGCTGAAGCCAGCTGGGTTGTGAGCAACTGCCTGTCTCCTGTGCACATGCTAGTGAATCCCCTCAACTTGATTTTCAATTATTCAAAATTTTGTTTAAATACCAAACTGTGCTGAAGAGACAAGAGAGACAAGAGATTGTATAAAAAGATATGCTATTTTCTCCCTTTGGAAATGTTCTATTTTTCAAAGATGCTATTTAAGATGATATTTCCTTTTCAGTCACATCAAGCCACTCCAGGATACCGGGTGTCCTACCATTCTCAATCTGAGAAGCAGGCAGTGCTTTTAAGGATGCTGTGTTTACTCGTATGGACCATCTACTCTGCAAAGGAAGGAATGATTTCTAATAGGTTTGGACTTTGAGTCCCTTGGACCTCTGACATACCAGAAAGGGGGAATGTTAAAAAAAAAACCCAAAACCCAAACCAAAACCAACCAACCACCAAAAAATAAACCAAACCCCTCTCCCTCCCCCCACCCAGAATATTGCAAATCATGAGTACTTCAAGTATCTGGAAGATGACAGATATTGCACAAACCCTGTCCAAGGAGTTTAAGAAGCAAACAGCAGTGACCAAGTCCCCTCAACTCATACCCAACCACTTTCTGCTCACTGTGGTGCCTTTTATCAGGCTAAGAAAAGCTGGAGGCATTGCCAGCTTTAGCTTGGGAAGTTTGTGTCACAATGTAAATATTCTGTTAATGTAGTGTTTTTAAACTGAATGTAGATTAGCACTGGGCATCCAGTCTGGGGTAAATCAATACAGCCCTGTTAGTCTATGTCAAAGGCAGTGATGGAAGCTTGAAAAGAGCTCAATAATAAAGTTCTCCCTGAAAGATAAAGTTAGCCCTCAAAGGCAAAGTCTTCCAGGCAATTTCTTTAGATACAATTAATGATGGCAATGAAAAACTTACTTTATTAATTATTCAGCCAACATAGTTGACTTCCAGTTAAATAGCTACATGCACTCTCAAAGTAGAAAAAAATAACTTTAGCATTCATCATCAAATTCTGCTTTTCTGCTCAGGAACAGGTTATGCTTGATCAACACCTTAAATATTAAAATGTATTTTTAAAATAAAAAAATCCAAATGACAGGCAATCATCTGCAATAAACATGGCTTTTCCTACATCATATATGAAAATAAGCAGTACAAGAGCTGTGCATTTAGAATCCAAATTAGTTCTTTGAAAATAAATTTGGCTTGGACCAAACAAATTTCCACTCAAATGGTATTCAGATTTTTATATTAAAAATGTTTGCTTTACAGGCTGAGATATAATATAAGCCAAGGCCAGAGACTAAAAGCATCTTCCAACATCTTCATTCTGAACATTGCTGCTCCTCTGGTAGCACTGTGCATCCTCTCTAGGTGTGTCATGCTGGGATGTACTGGAGTACTACTACAAGCCTAAATCAAACCACTCACCTTTCACCACTGTGCTTCTGCTGACCTTAGTGTTGCATGTCTGTCTTTCCATTTATCTGCATTTCTGTTACAAATATTCATCCTCCACCACTTTTGTGTTTTATTTCTTTCAATCGCTCCTACTCCTCTTTTAGCTCTTTCGGTCCCCTTACATTGCTTCCTATAATGTTTCTATCCACTAAACAAAATTATATGGCTATTAAAGTATGTAAATAATGCTACAGAATTCAATTTCAATCAGCTTTTATGTATTCTGCAGTCTTTAGTCCTCTTTTGTTGAGAGATGTGTTAGGTGTGCATCCCACCATGGCTGCCTACTCTTCACCTGTGCTAGTTTCTCAAGCAGAGCTCAAACATGGATCATTCTTCCCCATTCAGACACTTTACAAGCATCTGAAGGAACAGCTGCCTCATATTGATGAAAAAAAAGAAAATCTCCACTTGGGCCTAAGAATGTCGATTATTCAATATTTTAGTATTCAGTCTTAAGGTCTGCCAAAAGTGTTAGTTATGGAATAGAAGTGACAGAATTTGGCTTTTCCCCAGCTCTACAAGAGGCAAACTCTAAAGAGCACTCTTTGCTGATGTAGTTTTAAGAGGTTTGAGCATAATTAAAATGCCCAAGTGGCCAAAGGTATTTTGGAAACTTCAAAACACTTCCAGATTGCACCTAAGTATTGGGGTAAAGATAATAAAACAACATGAAAACAAAAGTCTGTGCAAAAAAATAGTCCTCTTCTCTATATACAGTTAAATATATTTAATGTTAGTTCTATCGATACTAAATAAATAATAAATAAATTTTGCTCCTCAAATATTGTATTGTCATGGAAGACCCTGAACATAGGTTGCTTGAAATCAGATGGTTGCCATTGTCCCAAGGCAGGGATTTAATATATTCTGGTATTGGGATTTTTTTTAATATATTTTATTGGAACAGACAAAGAGAGTTTATGTGCTCGGTTAACATATCGCAGGAATTTCCAATGAGGAGCTTCAGTTTTATCAGCCATTCAGTTCCTGCCTGTGAGAGCATTGCTGATTTGCCCTGAATCAGGGAAAAGCTAGCCGAGATAAACTGCAAATGAAACCGACACTTCTGGAAAGTGGTATTAAGTGCCCTTTGGCCCTATCTCTTAGTTTTATCTTATTTTCTACAAAAAGAGCAATATTGCTCCTTTCCAGCTCCACAGGGCTCTGTTAACGAGAAATCACCTTTTCAAGGTATTATAAAAAAATCCTGTAGTTCTCTAAGAATATTGAGATGAACATCTGAAAATGAAATTGCATAGTGTCTTTAGTGGGAACAGACCTTGGTGTCATGTTGAGGAAGAGGGGATTGACACTACATTGGCTGGGAACATCAGGGAAAATTCAATTATCTGTTCAGACATTACTTGCCAACAGTAACTATTGCTGAGCGGCTTTGAGCTATGAAAAGGAGAATCCTCACTTCCACTTTCAGCCATCACGTAGAATTTGTTCTTTTATTCCTGTTTCCTCTTCTGCAACATTAGTATCACACATCAGCTCCATTTCTAATGATAGCTGTTATAGTCACATAAATCATGTGATATTAAAAAAGGCCAACATATTACATCCCCTCTTCAGGGCCGTAACATCACATTTGTATTCTGAGCACACTTACAAGTTTGAGTAAGGTTATGAAAAGAAATCTGAATGCCACATTAACTTAACTTTATTGTCCCACCTCTTTGGAGAAATCAGGTACTTGATTATTTTATATTTTCCAAAGCACTTGGTATTAGGAGCTTAATTAGATTTGTAAATCTATATTCATGAAATGCTACATATTCAGTGTATTGTAAAAGAAGGATTTACAGTCTCAGAAATTAGGATGTTACTTAGAATGCCAAAAATTTCAGGAGAAAGAAAAAAATAATATCTACCATGTACTGCTGGAGAAGAAAACCAGTGAGGACATGGAATTTAGTGACCATTTCTTGAACTGGTAGAATTGTTGCCTTTATGCAGATGAGTAGATGAATGTATGTCCACACCCATTCTAAGGCAAGAAGAGCAAGGCTGCAGGCCAGTTTATAGATTTGTCTAAACCTGATGCATCTTTGAGTGTGGTGAAACACCCATCAGACAACGCACAAGATGCTATGCATATATAGGTTTCCCCCTCTACTTACCAAAGCCATGGTTTTATTAGTCTCCGTGTGTTCTCTTTTCAAAAGTTCAGTTCTTTAACTCTTATTGGAGATTGGTCACAGAAAATCTTGTCCTGGTTATTTATTTTTTTTTTGGTGGTGGGGTGGGGGAGTAGTTTGTTGTTGTTGTTACTGGTTTTGGATTTTTGGTGATGGTGGGTTTTTTGTTTGGTTGTTTCTTTTTTGGTTTGTATGGGTTTGGTTTTGGGTTTTTTTTTTTGTTTGCTTTTTGTTTTTGTTTGTGTGTTTTGGTTTGTTTGTTTGTTTTTGTATGAGGAAAGTTGGGGGGGGGCTGCTTTTGGCACTAGCGGTATCTAGTAGAGGTAATAAAACTGCCAAAACTGCACCAAGTTTACCTCACATGCCCATAGAAAGCTGGTCATACCATGATTGTGCTTCACTTTCCCCATGAGGTGCATGGAACAAAAAATACCAACAAAACCCACCAAAAAACCCCACAAAACAAAACAAAAGCAGGAACTGCAAATCTAGATTCTAGATGTTGTTTTAGGCAGTGAGGCAAACTGTACACCACTGATTTAGGAAGCCACAGAAGGCCACTTTTTGAAGACCTTAGGAGGCAACGGAGGCAAAAGCTTCACTGATGCCACATATCTACATAAGTAGTCAGCCAGGAGACAGCCAACTGCTTGATTTATCTGAAGTTTACCCGGTCTTATTTTCTGCCAAAGGCAATCAAGCAGGAGCAGGAGGATTAATGGCTCTGTGCTGCTAATCCTCTCGTTGGCACACTTGTCAACATCTCTCCACCTCCCACCATCACTCCTTCCATCCCAGTATGAAGTCCCTGACTCTACTTCTGAATTCTCTCAAGATCCTCATGGATCTTCACCGGAGTCAGTGTCACCTCCAAAGGGATGAGCAAGGCTCAGGGCAGACAGAGGCTGCATTTGGAGAGACAGGCCAGTCAGCTGTGCACACCAAGGGGAAATACAGGGCAAACCCAGCACTTCTGCAACCAATAATGTATGATATGCAGAGATTTGCCACTAAAAAAATCATCATTTATGACAGCCTCCCAAAGGTGATACTACAGTAAGTTTCAGATATATAATGTCTCTAATATAAAAAAATTCAGACTGCCATCCTCCTTCAAGTCTAGCATTTACTCAAATAAATATAATCAATTACCCCTCCAATTTTTTAAGAAGCTTGGGATTTCTTTACATTTAATAGAAGGTGACTGCAGTATCTCAAACTCCTTTTGCATTAGCTGCTAGCAAAGTGTGATTTTCCCTGGCAAATAGTGAATCATCCAAGGCATGTTTTATTTTAAGAACTCGAAGCATCTTTCAGACATTAGTTCACTAAGTCTGGAACCAGCTCTATCACAGAGAAAAGCAACGCTGTCCCCTTTTTCAGGTAAACCATGGACGCATTAAATGCTTTGCTGAAGGCCAGAAGTGAGTCATTGAAAGAACCATTGTGCACAGGACATCTCTCCTGACGCTGCCATAACCAGCTCACAAAAATAAAAGGAATAATTACCGATAGCCTCTGAATTTATATTAGAATGTAAAGACTTCCTGGTCTGAGCTTATTACATTATGTGAGATTCATCTAGCTATAATTTGTGTGCATACTGTTAGCTACCAATTCTCACATGACTATGTTTCTCTTTAGGAAACGTCTCCATAAACTTCCCCAGATATATTATTTTTAATGTTAAAATAACTCCAGATTAACCTAACAGACATCTGTGCTGAATTAGTTAAAACCAAATCAAATGCCATGAAAAATCCTCTAACAACCAATCAAGACTTTGAGGATTGCCACACTGCAGTGTGCACAGTTCAGGAAGTGCCATCCCAGCCACTCCACAACTACTTAAAAGCTGAAATTACTCACTAATGTGAAGAAGTGAGTTCAGGACTTTTCCAGGGGTCTTCATCAAGATCTTTTTGGTTGGGTTTGTTTTTTTTTTTTGCATCATTATCCTAAATAGAAATTTTAAATGTACAGCTGTGATTTGTATAAGAGAGATGTTTATGGATCATTTACAAATACTGTATGTTCTCTTATCCTTTCAGCTATAAAAAGTAAATTGTTGGTTACAATTCATTGGTCATACCAATGCAAATGCTGCCCTTTAAATATGGCATGATTAATTGAATAGATTGCTTATGCATCAGGAAATTATCCTGTGGAAATAAACAAATAGTTCAATTCCAGAGGAATTTCACATTGTTTTTATAACACTTACAGCAATGACATAATCAAGCCAGAAGTATCTCAGAAACATTTTCAGTAGTAATTGCCATATGTTGCTATTTAAAAATTATCCTGATTCTTAGTAAATTATAATAATATAAAATATTTCAACAGAAAAAAACACTGGAATGTTTGTCTGTTAGTTTCCCAGCCTCCATATGTTATGATTTCCAAAGTGACTAGTTTTTAACTTGTTTTAGAAAGGGCAGGGTAAAATATGGAGATTAGTCCAAGGTACATAAAGAAGCTCAGTTTTTGACAGTGAGTTGCTGAATGGGAGGATTTTGAATAGAACTTGGTTGCAGGGGAGAAAAAGAAAAAAAAACAACAAAAAACACATTGCCCAAATCCATCAATCCTCACACAAGACCAAAACACTCTGTTGTACTATTTCATATTCATCATCTATTTGGGGACAAGCAACTCATCACTCTCATTGTTCAGTGAGAGGTATAAAACAATACCTACACTATTGAGTATAGTTTTCAGGCCACTTTATGATGTTCCTAGGGAAAAGACAGCAATTTTTTATGTGGAAATGCAATGTTAGAGATATTTTGAATATAAAATTAGCCACGACACTCTGCAATTTCGCTGTCAGCAGGGAAGAGATGACATTGCCTCCTAATACTGGACTCCTTGGGATTTTCCTGGTGTGCTGTAGAAATGTCCCAGAATACCAGATGTGTAGATACTTGATGTGACAAATATCCCTGCCCTCACAACCTATCTGCACCTCCATTTGGGGTTTTATAATAGCCTATACTTTACAAAAGATGGCCCCACTAAACCAAGCCTGCTTCAAAAAACTGACTGGAGACGATGGACTACATCTAGAAATGCGAGTGTCTTTAAACAGTCACTTCATTTGAACAAAGAATGGCTAGCTGAGGTTACAGCTATACCATCATTAACACCAAATGCCACAGTCAGCTCTCAGAGGACAGACTTGCAGAAGACCCTGCAGATGCCTCCGTAAAGCCACAACAGACACCAGCCGTCTCCCTTCTGCTGAAGCCCCAAGTGCTGCAAGTGATGTTCCTGCACTGATGGACATAACACATGCTCACTCAGTCCCTAGTCCTGAAAAACAGCAGGAACAGCCCCTAAAAGGCTTGAGGTAGTGGGTCTACCTCTGCAATTGAAGGAATCACTGCAGGAAGACTTGGAGTGACAATGTACAATGAACCCACAGTCCCAGCTATAGACAGGGGTCCAAGAAGAAGCCAAATAACCCATTCCCATGCCAAAGATATTCTGCCCAAACACATCAATCTTTAATAGTGTAATACATGGTAACATCTACCTTATCAGCTTGGCTGTTGCTTTTCATTTAAAGCAAGTTCAATTTTAACCTTTTGAAGTCTAGGAGAAGGAACAGCAGCAGCCTAAATATCTATGGAGTTTAACTCCTCAGCGCATGATACAATGCAAAGAAAGAAACTTGATTGCCCTCACTGTACATCTCCTTTTGTAAAAGCTAAAGAAAGGACAGCAGAGAGGAGAAAACTGCTGAGACCCTGAACTTGTCTCAGTGATGGAGGTCAATCTTCTCAACACTGCCATATTCTTCCAAACGCAGACCGAACCTCCTCTTCTCCCCAGTGAGTATAACACACAGCTTTACACAAGAATGTCCTGCCACCTGAAAATGAGGTTGCATTAATATTTCATATCACATTGAAGCACTAGTCCTTAAAGAGAACTTCCAGTGCACTTGTCTCTGCATACTTGGAAATCCACTGTTAAACTGCTTTCTTACCCTGGCACACATGGAGATGTGTCCTGCTGTGCTCTGCTGCTGCAAATACCTGCATTGAGCTCTGCCACCCACCACCACTTGGTTCATCTCTGACCACACCTTCTGCAGCTCAGAGAACCAACACAGCGACCTGCTGGGCTAAGGCATCTCAGTAGAAATTACGAATGGCACTAAGAAATTTTTCACAGAAGAAATCAATTACTATTGATTAAGGGAAAAAAAAATAAAAATCTCAGTTTTCTAAAGCAAATTATTTGGCCTTTATTAATCATCTGGGTCCAATGATATCCCTCGTTCAACTTTTATCAATGCTATAATGTGGCAGGGGTAAAAAGCACACGTGGAGACTCTGAATCGAGCCTGCAGCACACTTATTGTCCATTTCCATAAATTTAAAACTTCACAGCATTCTCTGAAGATCTCGCCAAGAAATATGCCTTTTTTATATGACCAATTCATACACCATCACATCCTGCAAGCTAAAAATGTGTATCTGTGTTACATGTAACTACTAGTGCAGGCAGTTTTCCAAAAAACCTTTGCCATGAATTTCAACAAATTAAGTAATTTCCTAAGTACAATTTTGCCCAGAAGAAGAAGTTAATGAAATGAGTATATGGTCCTTTATCTGAACCTCATAGTTTAGGAGAGAATTTTAATCTGTCATCAGATAAGTCTGAAATTATTCATGTTTAAGGCTAAAATTATTCTGAACTAGCCTTAAGTTAATAATACAGTTGATAAAGGTTCTCCTGTTTCCTTTTGATCATAGGTAGGAAGCATTAGAAAAACTGTTTCAGAATTTTAGTTTAGCTTTTTTGTGATGTCATTGCCTGGACAAAAGACAAACCATACAAACACTGTCTTTGACTTGCTAAATTGCATATACAAATGTCATTAAGCAGTCACAAAAACTAATCTTTTTTCATCCAGAATGATTTCTACTATGCATGCGTGCAAGACAGATGTACATCTCTACACACCATTTATGTTATGGCAAAGTCCATATGATATGCTATACTCACAATTCAGCAATTCTGATCACTTCTGAAGATACTTTGCCCTCAGAAGTTCATTTTCATCTGAACTATTTCTTACAATCCATATCTTTGTGCTTCTAACAGCTGCATAAGAACAAAGTCCTTCTCAAGAAACATTTACTTGCAGGACTTGTAATTATTAAATTGGGTTCTAATTACAGATCATATATTACAGACACTTCTTTAGAGAGAAAATACCCACAATGTTATATAAAAATGCAATGCCTATTTCTGAAGTTACTCTAAAAGCCTAAAGGGTTAAAAAAAAATAAAAATTGAATGCAATTTTGGGATGAAATCATGATTCCTGTCATGCAATACATGCAATTATTTTTAAGATGTTGTCAGGCATTGGTGTACACAAATATTAATTCTTATTAAAAGATTGAAAACGTCAACATATGTCACTTCTGTGTAGCACTGGCAGACATAAGGGCTGTGCAGTTGGTGTTTCCAGTAGGAGGAAAAGTTAATGGTGCCTTTGGTTATGCTCTTCCTATAGAAAGATGAACACCAGTATGCAGCCAAATCCCTTCAGGAAAACCTTAGCTCTAACATACACACTCAGCTCCCAGAAAGCGACTATGAGGCAAGAATAGATTAAAGCAACTAATGAATGCTTGGTGCTTGCTGCAGCTGAACCCACATCACAACAGTAACATTCTCACAGCATTCAAATACTGTACCTTGAGAAACTACACACAAAAATGCAAAACCCAACAAAATTTGACCAAAATCAAAAGTGATGGCTAAAAACCGGAGACCAGAGCAAATGTGGCATATAGAAACCCGAATTTCGACTCCTGACACCTTAACAGAGAGCCATGGGCTCATTGTGCCAAGGATGTGAACAGCCAGACACCCACAGGTGGCCATCCACAAATCCCTACTGAGAGGGCTTGGATAAACTAGGCAAGAAATGGTCCACCCTGAGCAATGCCACCAGAAACAGACCATCCAAAGCATGGCTGGTTCAGCCAAAGGATAGAAGCATGAATCAGACTTCAATCCAGTTGTGCAAAGACAGCTTCATGATGCCACAAGGATGGAGCTTCCCTGACCAGGTAGATGGCTGTGGCTAGGCTCTCTAGAGTAGGGCCCTCCCAACTAGACAACCTCCTGCAAGCAAGTGAGATGAGCCCATCAGCAATGCAGTGCAGCAAAGCTTGCACGTGGTCCCAGCTGGGGTAATGGCATTGATGGAGTCTACTTTGCTAGGCAGTATGAAGAGAGACCTTGTTAAAGCATCTTTATGACAGCTGTCCTGTTAAATGAAAAAAGGGAGAGGATTCAGACTACTGCAGTTGATACATCTAATAAGACTTTATCTGAAGTGGCTGAAGAAGGAAGTCAAGTCAAAGCTGGCTCCAGAAGACTCCTAACAGCATCCCTGGTATCCTAACAATGGAAATGTTTGCAGGATAGCAAACTTTACAATTCACAAGATTTTGCTGCCATCTTCTGATGCAAAGACATCATATGAGGAGAAATGCAGCCAGCTGGGGTTTAGGCAGCACCATGTCCCCTGTCCCCCATGGGAAACTGAGCTCCTTCAGCTTGCCAGCAGCCCACTGGTTTCATTTAGATAAATTATATATTATTTAAATTACTGCTCAAATTTCCTGCTCCAGACTTCTACCTTCCCAGGCAGAAAACAACCGTGTGTGTATTATAGCATACCCAGCAGTACACAGCAATTAAATATCACCATATTTGTCTTAATAATAAACATGTTAATAATCATAACTCCTCTATATACTTCAATTTCCAAAGATCATTGGCCACCTTATAGTGATAACTTTAAATATGAGGCAAAATAGTTACTGAATTTTCTTCTTTTTTCCCCCCTTTGTTTTGCTTTTTAAGTGTTTGTTCTTCTCTGAAAATAGTTAAACATTTCAGCGTCACATTTAATAGAACATTTTACCATTTCTAATTCTTGAAAAATGGGACTTTATATAATATGCAAAAAAATTAAAATATACTTCTTCTGAGGATAATGATGAACAACCTACTTCTATTTTGCATTACAGAGTCACAAGCCCGGCTCCCTTCTTGAATGTACCATGTGTGACTTTTAGACTAAAACTTATACAAAACAGCCAAACTTAAGCAAGAATGGTTCCCTTCCAGTATCTTGATCTGCATAGGTTTTTCAGTATCTCAGAAGGAACTGATGTGTTTCTATGCCACCTTATAAATCAGATCTTTCCATTTCTGTTCTAGTCCTACTTATTTTACCTTCATTCCCCATTCTTCATTGCAGATCAAGTCAAATGAAGTATTCCTGGCACTCTCTTTTGCTCAGCTGAATGTCACACTAATAACACTTCAGCATGGAGACCTCATAGCAGCCCTCCAGTATCTGAAGGGGGCCTACAAGGATGCTGGGGAGGGACTCCTCATTAGGGACTCTAGTGGTAGGACAAGGGGTAATGGGTTTGAACTTAAACAGGGGAAGTTTAGATTAGATATAAGGAAGAAGTTCTTTACAGTGAGGGTGGTGAGGCACTGGAATGGGTTGCCCAAGGCAGTTGTGAATGCTCCAATCCTGGCGGTGTTCAAGGCCAGGCTGGACAGAGCCTTGGGCACCATAGTTTAGTGTGTGGTGTCCCTGTTTATGGCAGGGGGGTTGGAACTAGATGATCTTAAGGTCCTTTCCAACCCTAACTATTTTATGATTCTATATGTAATAGGGCCATTGAGGGTTTTCTTTCCATCACTGCACTTAGGATAAACTTTAAATTCCCTTTTGGATGCTTGGAAATTATTAATATTATGTCTGAATGTGTAATTTAAAAAATTAAATCATTTTTTCCTTATATTAATTCTTTCCTCACTATACCTGGACATTAGTGACCACCTCTATTTATCATAGATGCAAACACAGTGTTAGGGCATAGCACTCATGACGTGTGGCAAAGTACAGTGTGGCACCATGAAGATATCTATCCTTGATCAGCACAGACAGTAGCTCTGATTTATTGAGAAGACAACAGGAGTAACTCTGCCCCATGCACTATGCTGTCCTTCCCTTGCAGGGGAAGAGCAGCAGAGTTCTTCCAGCCTGACATGCATTCGACACTTCAGGGTAATGTCCCTTCCCCCCCTCAGAAAGTAAGCACTAAGACAGAATAATGCATTGATGATGAATCTGTGCTTTTTAGTGAAAAAAGATTATTTATCACCAACTTTAGTCATTACACAAGCTGGAGAAATACTGAATTATTTTTATATATACAATAAGCAAAAAGCATAAAAACAGGCATATAAACTTATATTTTTAAACTGAAAAAATCTATATTATGGTTTATTAGAAATTAATAGTACTTCAATAACATTATTACATTTAATAATTATGATGATGTGCTTATATTTGATGGCACTACAAGACTAACTATAAAGGTTTAGGAAATTGATAACTGACCACTTAGTCTTTCATCTCTGGTGCTTGTTCAAAGCTAGTCCGCCCAGAATAACAGGTCTGGGTAGCCAATTCTCAGCTGCTCATGAACTGCTCTGCAAGAAGCCAGATTCTTACATTATAAAGTGTAATAAATACTAATTGATACAGGTGGTTGATTATATGCAAGCAAAAGACCAATTTTTCTTAAAAACAATGATTTGTTGTCACCAAGTTCTTTAACATGTATATGCCAGCTTCCACAAAAATTGTAAAAAAGTATTTTCCAGTTCCAAAAATATTTTTTTCTTTAAACAAGAAAGACACAGAAGGGCAGAGATGCTCTAAAATGTGTCCAACCAGCACAGTGATTAAAACAACTGCCTAGCAGAGAGAGAAATCCATATGCATAAATCAGAGCACATCACTGGAGGTAACCTTCCTGCATCTCAGATGGATGCCTGAGCAAGACCATGATCCTATAAAAGTGGGTCAGCTCTGCAGCAACAGTGAGAGATGGACTGGTGGTTATGGCTGTTGCTAGGAGGAAGAACCACCAAGTGGAAAGGTCTGATTTGCATTAGACCAACTAGGACGGACCTGAAACTTTCTCTTCTAGCCACATCAGGTTACCTCACTGTGAGTTTTTATCTGACATCAGTGTGAAATTAGAACATATTTTAAAATATGAAATATTTTCATTGGACAGAAGAAAACCTGTGCTTTTAAAGGGTTGTCTTCTTTTCAGGTTAGATATAAGGAAGACATTGTCTGCTGTGAGGGTGGTGAGGCACTGGAACAGGTTGCCCAAAGTGGTAAATGTTCCATCCCTGGCAGTGTTCAAGGCCAGGTTTGACAGAGCCTTGGGTGATATGGTCTAGTTGAGGTGCTCCGGCCCATGACAAGAGATTTGTAACTAGATGATTTTAACAGTCCTTTCCAACCCTAACTATTCTATGATTCTGTGATTCTGGAGGGCTCAATGAAAAAGGCCAGGCAGAATAATCTCACAAGCCAGACTTCCTTTCATCCTCACAGAAACCCACCCATTGTCCTTCTCCCCCATTTTCTTCTTTCAACAAACTATATCTCTTTGCACTTTTCTCACTCATCAGCTTACACGCTCATGAAATACCACATTCAGACACAGTATTTCATGGGAATTTCTCTGTGCTTTCAAAAAAGCCAAGCCATTATCAATACAATAAAATACATTTTCTGATACCTTATAGCAATTACATAAGTGCTTTAGGAGGGTCTGTTCTACTTTCCAGATGTTTTTCCTCACTAATTGGGATAAAGCCTTTCTGAGCATGGTTCCTGACCCCAAGACGGACAAGCATAAAATAGACAGAGTTGGGAGAAATTCTCTAATTGCAAGGATAGTTAAGAACATGAAGGCTTACAACCTGATTACAAATTTGGGAAAGATTAAAGATTTCTTCCAGCCTTATTACCTATGAGTCTCTGAAGAACAGCATTGATACGTATGTGCATGTCAGTTCAAATCAATACAAGATGTACTCCGGAACTTATCATGACTTCCAGGTGTACTTTAAGTCTACTACTTTATGCCTAGCAGCAATATGCCCATTTCTTATGGTTTCCTCACTAGGTACTATCTACAATGGACAGCTAGGGATTTTGTCCTAAACTGGGATAATCTTTCACAGAATAAGTCACCATTTTCTTTTCAGTAATGAGCTCCACAACACTGAATAAAATTTATAGAAGTTATCAGAGATCCATAATATCCTGTGATTATCACTGGGGTTTGTTTACTTCAACACATCTAATACCATCTGATTGAATTTTGTAATGTTTACATATTGTATCATGAACTTGCTCAAACATCAGAAAACAAGATTGAGTCATCAACAGAAAATGATAAACAAATGCAAATCCATCAATTTAAAATGTAACAGACTGCATTGTTTGTTATGGATGTGGATCTTGAATACTATCTTTTCATAAAACTGCACTGGTGTACAATGTCATTAACTGGATCAAATCTCATCTAAAGTTGTTTATTTATTCTAATATTTATTCTAATATTATTGATATTTCTTGCATAATTGCTAAGGGGTTTTTTTAAGAGTTTAATGCTTTTAGTTCATCTGTGCAGAATCCTTAAAGAATTTAGGCATAAAAAGTCGTGACCACACAGACACAGAATTCACCGCCAAGGGTCAGACTCTAGACCCACCTTATGTGAGCTACAAAATACATTATCCTTCAACAGTCCCCGAACCAGGATGACTTCGTCATTCGAGTTCAATAGATTAGGCGTTCTATACTTTG
Organism: Nestor notabilis; assembly: GCF_000696875.1. Classification (NCBI taxonomy): domain Eukaryota; kingdom Metazoa; phylum Chordata; class Aves; order Psittaciformes; family Psittacidae; genus Nestor; species Nestor notabilis. The sequence goes on along the minus strand of NW_009941561.1, from coordinate 17,808 downwards.
ATTAAACACTATTTAAACAAACATATTAATAAAATAACCCATTAACAAACAAACTAATTGGAACAAGCAAGATCACAAGAGTTCACGATCTGAAACCTTCTTTATGAGGATGTGAACCTGTTCATAACTATATCTGTCCACCATGAATATAACCAGCAATCACAGCCAGTGCCTTTGAGCACTGAAAGCATTAGTCCCTGCAGAATGAGGCAAAAAAATTATTAAACCTGGCAGACTATAAACATTGCACTCTGTAGTACTTATCTTCATGAGACTGTTTCTAGATTTCCCATCCTTCAAAAAAAACCCCATGTTCAGTGGAAGAAAAGATTCACGTTCCATGAATGATGTTCAATCCAATGAGAAAGCCGTCACATCTAATGGATTAATAATCAGAATTTAAAAAATTAAAAAAAAAAAAATCATGAAACATCTTTCTCTCTCTGCTATCTTTCAAGAATACAAATAATCAAGAATACCAAGGTGTTCTCCTTAGGGAACATTTCCCTTATCCTTGATCAAATGACTACTAAACTTAGTTTTCCACAACAAGATATTTCAGTCTCTGCTTGTGCTGTCTTGAAGTAGACAAAAACTTCTGTCTTGTCTGCAAGGTTCAAGAAACTTGCAGGCAAATGAAAAATTCATTGAGATTTGAAGACAAGTCACTTGGGAAACCAAAAGACACAGCATCATACATACCATGCCTAAAGGTGCTCAGTGGAAATACCAAGCAGTATGCTTCAAAAGAAGTCTAAATCAAGATTCACTGAAAAACAGAAAGACAGCTGATCAAATCTTCTGCCATAAATGCTAATGAATAAATGATAAGCAGAACTGTTTACTTCATTTTCTGGAATAAGGCACATAAATGAATTCATTGACTATCAGGTCCCATGAAGAAACATATGCCTCCAGCCTAATAATGCAAATATGTCCATATTTTGAAGCAATTAAAAAGCTGGCATTATTAGATGGAGCTTGCAATTTATACAAAATGCATCTTCTATTTTCACCTAGGGCTCTCCTTTTAAATCTATTTTTCCCTATTCTCCATACTGTTTGCTGTTTAAATTTTGAAAAAGTTCTTTCAGCGCTACCATGCTTGGTAGAATTCTGGCACAAAAGTGGCATTTAACATATTTCTAACATTTTGCATGTGATTATAACCTTTTCTTATCTCCTTTTTGCAATTAAACACAAGCTGCCTGCATTAACATCAAAGATTCAATCACGTCTTCAGCACTGGCAGCTTCTTTTGCTGATGTCCTCAAATGGAGGTTTCTCTGGGGTTTTCCCACCCACCTTCATCTCCCACTGACCCAGCAGCTGAAAAAAGCCCAAACTGATAGCTCTGTCCCTAACCCATCTCTTTTCCTATTATGCCTTCATGATTGCAGACACTAAATCTAGTAGAAAACTCAATGATGCCGAAAGATATCACCATTTAGGGTTCCAGCAGCCTTAAATCATCACAAATACGTACTATGCTAAATTAGCATTCTTCCAAAGATGCTAAACAGCACCAACTACACACAAGGTAGCAATGTTTCTCCTGAATTCATGGCTGCCTTTTATGCCTTGATCTTCCTGGTCCTCAAAATACATTCTAAAAATCTTTTTCTTTTTCCTTTTTTTTATTCAGAAATATAAACTTTTCCTAAAATTGCAGTGACACTACCACAGTGATTATAACATGATAAATGAGTGCAAGTGCCAAAATAAACAGTAGCCAGAAGTTAAAGCAGAACTTGTCAGGATCAGGAGAGCACTTTGTGCTGTAGCATTATTCCCTCATACTGCAGACTCAAAGTTTCAGGCAGAAATTAAGGTAATTATGGTAACAAAGAACAATGAGTCTATTAGAAATTCAGAAAACCGTAGAAAGATGGCAAGTTTAGGGAGAAATAATCCTGATGACTCACACAAGTGTGTCAATCTATTTACATCATATTTCAGATCCACCCAAAATGATTCTACTTGTTCTTATTTGCCCATATTTCCTATCTCAAGCTTCCTGTTATCGAAAGCAAGAGGGTCACCAGATCACACCCCTTTCACTGAGTCATCTCAGGCAATGCAAACATACATTGAATATTTACTGCACCTGATCCACATTATGCTGAAAGTTTGAACACAAAAGTACCTTATACACATATTTAAAAAAATATGTATGCATGTGTACGAAATGTAATGTTCTTATAATAGCACAATTAATTACTAATATTTTTAATACTACTGAAGTGCTATTAATGTTTCTCAACAATGGACTGAAACAAATGTTAGTAGACTTATTATTAAATGTCTTGTCCAGAAAGTTTTGAAGATGATGATGAATAGATTTTCTCAAGCGCATGAAAATATAAAGTCTTTTAGTTCTTACTGGTTAGTCCTTAGCTATAAGGAGAAAATAAACTTCTTATGGATTTTCACAGATAATAAAGTTGCAGGCACAAGAAAAAACTGCATGCTGTTTGTGTCTGATGTATTGCTTCTTCAGGTGGTATCACAATGTAATTTTACTGCTAAAGCTCCTCCCCCCGATACATCACTTTGTCGTGACATTTAAATGAAGTCAAAAAGAAGAGGTTTAAAATTAAGAAGCCTTTATGAATAATTTGCGGTGGCAGATTAATGGACATATAGCAACACAACTAAAATCAATAATTCCACTGAAAATGTAAAAGCGAGATCTTATTTTCTCCTTCACGCTATATCCCACATGCTGTAGGTTACTTCTGAAAACATACAAATTTAACCAGATAAAAAGATACTAGAATCAAAGCACTAAAACTGTATGTATTTGGGTTTGGAAACCCTTCTTAATGAGCAGTGCAGCATACCTCTCAGAAACTGCAACAATCCAGATAGGAGAGCATGATAGTATTACACACCCAAATGTTGAATTAATTCACAAATATGGGTCTGAAAATGAAACAAACTCCAAAATGGAGTTGCAACTAGCCTGTCTGCAAGAACCAGTGCTGCAAAGCACTGTGGCCAGCACCTAAAATCAATAGGATCAAGGGTTGTGCAGCTTAAACCATGCCACAGCCAAGCTCACTAGACCACAAATCACTTTCAAGAAATATATGTTCGCAAAAATAGTTTCTGTTTTCTTCTGTATTGAGTCACAGGAGTGACACATCTCCAAAACTGCTAGAGAAATTTCACTGGAGAGAAAAAGGCATTAAAGAAACAGAATTGGTTACACAGAGACTTAGACATGTGAAGGTGAAACTTGCTTCTCTTTCATTTTCAGCAGAGCTGTGGAGTCAGCATGCCAAAGGAAATAATGTAGGAGACCTGAATATGTGCCCATCAGTGTGTGTGTGTGTGTGTGAGTGAGAATGTGTGTTCATTTTAACTACAAAAAAGTGTAATAAAGAGCACTTAGCTTACTCTGAATGGGATGGAGGGAAGAGGCAGCTGAACCACCCATTGTGATTCATGCTCCTATGGCTTGTATGAGCATCTCTGCTTGCCTGCAGCTCCACAGGATATGCAAACCTTTATCCTGACCTGCTAGTCATCCTCTTCCCTTTCACTGTGGATAATGCCTGCACATTACCTACAGGTCATAGTCCTGCAGTGGCAGCTAAACCTTAGCAAGGCAGCTAAGGAATGTGGGGCAGGGGCAAAACTCACCTGTACACTCAAGCACTTTCCAGCAAATAACCATATATTTTGGTATATTGTAGCTGTCATTGCCTTAGGGTTCCTTCACCTCATTCTCCCTGTCCCCACACTTCTCCCATTTTCAAAGTTTTTGCCCACTTCTTCCAGCTGGAGTTTCCCTGCAACCTCCTACTCCTTCACAGTTACGATTTTGCTATCACAGAAAAGACCACCTTAGCCACTGGAAAAGGAGCAAGACTTTCTGTTTTATCTTAATTTAAGCACTTTGCATCTTTAGAGCTCTGATCTGCAGCCACACATTCCTCTCTGCTCAACCTTGCCAGTGTTCTGAAATGGTCTCCACCTTACACCAACCTAACACAGGCATGGCAGGCAGCACTCGCTGCTGTCTCCAGCACAAAGGCGAGTGCAAAGACAGCTCCCCAGCACAGCTGGTAGGTGCAGGATCACCAGCACCTTTGCTGGAGCACAGCGGCTTTGCTGCCAAATGGGCATGGAGAGCATTTTACACCACTGCAAGCTTCTTGTCTGCTTGAACAAGGAAAATTATCAGCAGAGAAATTATACAGCAGGTTCCCCTCAGCATTGTCTCAGTGGTGCAGCTGAAGTCTGTCCCTGTGAAACACTGCAACAAAAAGGTTAAAGAATAGTTTTGTTTTCCAGGCAGAGGTTCAGATGATACACCCCTGTTGGAAATACACTGCATTCATTAGATGACTTTGCTGAACTAAAGCTTTGACCAAAACTCCAGTCCCGAGCCAGGGGAGCAGCCGGTGGTACAGCTACCAGAGCAGCCAGCAAGGGTCATGCCTGAGAGCATCATCCAACAACTGCTGTTGCAACTGATAAAGCAAGCATAAATTGGGCCTACATTTATTTCTGCTGTTTCTGACACTTTAACTATCTCATAGCTAAAGGTTCTGTTACAGGAAAGTCCATAAATATATTTCACTTTAAGTATAAAGGCAGCTCTTTTGTTTCCATTAGGTCATACAGGTATTGAATCGAACATGTATTTTGGTCCTTCCAATGGCTTCAGAAGCAATTGGCAAAGCCTCCAGGACAAACACAATCTGTCAGTGAGTGCTACACTCAGCATTAACAAGATATCAGTCTATGCCTGACATTTCAAGATGCTCAGTCACACATAAATAATCAGTGCTAGAGCAGCACTGATACAGCAACCAGCAAAGACCAGTTATGGAAATGCTACATGTTACTGACAATTACTGCAACTCTGAGCAATGGCTTTCTTGATTTTTCCTGCAATTGAGCACATCAGTTTTCTCTATAATTTATGATAATGAAAACAATATTTATACATTTTTTTTAATTTTTAAATGATTCCCAGAATAACCCTGGCTTTCAGGGATGTCTGGTAGACTTTGTGTATGAAGTTCCCAGCCTCAACTAGTTGTGCTGCCAGTGAAAGAATGAAAGGGAAAGTTCAGTTGCTGATAATACAAATTAAAATGATTTCTTCCATTTGAAAGGATGTGGAATTTTATACTAGATTGAATTTGACACTGTATCACTAAAGTGAATATAATTCACTGTGATCTTCTTGCCATTTAGAACCAATTGCCCATTCATGTGTAAATGCACAGTTAAAGGAAAAAAATCATGGCAAAGTAAAGATAGACCATAATGTCATCTGTATCTAAGCAATCAGTTTCATTGTGTTCCTGTGATAAAAAGAAGAGTAAATATTAAACATAAAGGATTATGTTTTTATAGCTGTTCAGGAATGTACGTTTTATTACAAAATATATTCACTAAGTGTATTTCTGTATATCAATCCATATTACTTTGAATTTGAATAGATTACAAAGACTAAGTCACTGCTCAATATTGAATCACACCTAGCATGCAGACAGTAATTAAGCATCCCTATAAAGAATAATTTTAGATAATTTCACACATATCTGCCACAAAAAGCTCCTAGACCAGGAAACATTAAATGGGAGTTTGAACAATGTTGAATACAGCAGTGAAACAGCATCACCAGCTGTGGATTCCAGGTGTCTTCTGAACAAAAGAGTATGAAAAAGGCTTGGAAAAAAAAAACAAAATAAATAAATAAAAAAAAAAAAAAAAAAAATCTTTCTCATATGTTTCAAGCCAGAATCCAACCCTAGAGTTAACCAAATCCTACAACACTAAGGGAATAAGAAGCTACTAATCTAAAGAGTAGGTTTAGAATAAAGTATGAAAAAACTGAAGGCCAGTACTCAAATAGAATAGGCATTGTGGGACAGGGCAGAAATAAGCAGTCTGGGGGAAATGTCATGCCAAGATATAAAAGCAGAACTCCCCAAACTGGCACATTTCCAGTGTAAGAGATCCAAAGTTTTTTAGACACCAGAGTTTTAACTCTACCTTAGTGCTTCAGCATGAGGAAGCCTGAAGTCCTTCCTGCAATGCAAAATCTTCCACAGTGTTGTCTTGGTTAATAAATAAATAAATAAGAAAGCCAGGGAATCACTGTAAAAAACTGAAGCATAATGGGTTGTAAACAAATAATCATTCCACTTGCTTCAGTGGTCTTTAGATGAGGTCCTAAGAGCTTTATCCTTCACAGACTGGGGAAGCTCATTAAGATACTAGGCATCAGCTCGTGGGCTTTTTCATAGCACTTTCTACTGGGTAAAAAAAATAAAATAGTCTGAGCCCATATAGGGCTGTTTATAATTATTACTTCTCTGACACCATTTATAACCTAGATATGATTTTATAAAAATGTCTACATTCCAAAAATGTATAAAATGGGTGAATTCACTGCTAGAGGTACCTATTATTGCATAGCTCTGCCTGGGTATGATTACCATTCACTTTGTATAGTTGTAGATGATTACAAGAGTCATTAAGCAGCATAAAATCATGCATGCTGGCTAATTAATGTGGAATTGATTCTCCTTTTAGTTTAATTTTTTATGCCCATTGAATTCCACTGAAATCAATAAAGTGAAGGCAAGATCAGTAAAGACGGTAGTAAAATTGGTATCAGTGAAGGAAGTCAGGCTTAGAGTTTAATGAGTAATAAAATTTTAAGAAACAAAAAGAAAATCAAACTTTCAGCTACATCTATGTATTTAATGTAATTGTATATGATTACTATCATTCAGGCAATTTTCCTCAACATTAGCGTTCAAGTGATATATTGTAAAATTGTACTGTATTTGAGGTTCAGTAGAAAAGTAATAAAAGTGTTCAGAGCCATGTGAACACGGATATAATCCACAAAGAGTTCAAGCTGAGGCTTCCAAAGTTTCTATTCTTTACTCCCTCCACAAATCCACTCCAGCTTTACAAAGCACCTTTCCGAACTTTCCTTCTATTTGCCAAGCACTGTCATCTAAGTCTCCTTTCATTACCTGTCATCAGCATTCAAACGGACAGCAGTTCTGTCCTTACAGATCTCAAGTCTGAATTAGGAAGGTGTAACCCCATTTGAAAGGTGATAAGAAAAAAAAAAAAAAAAAGAAAAATTTTCGAGCCCGCATCCTGATACCAAAATTTTATTCAAACAGTGTTTCTTTGGGTTGTTCTCTTTTTCCTTCATTGCACACACTTTCCTACTGCCTCTCTTAAACCAGTGTTTTCCAAACTTTGCTTAAAAAACAAATTTTTTTTAGCTATGCCAAGAGTGACATCATGCTGTGACATGTGAAGCTGAGCTGTCATGTTAGATTACGTGATATAACACACCGTAATTTGATAGGCAAACTTGATACGACACCACAACTTGAAAAGATTGACTTTCTTTAACCATGAACAGTGTCATACTTTCTGCAACAGATACATGCAAGAAATTTGCTATCCAACTGGTTGTTTTTTCCTATAGACTTTTAGCTGTAGCCTTGATCTTTCAGTGATGACTTGAAACAAATAGTACCAGACTCACCTTATGATTGCCTTGTATGTTTTGACAATAATTTTGATGATGACAGGATCAAACTATTGCCATGTGAAACCCAACCTGCCTTCTAAAAAAAATGAGAGTTTGCCTCAGAATTGGTTGTATTATACAGCCTCAATGCTTATTAAAGCTGGACAAACACGGATTTCACCTAATCATTCATAAACCTGAAAAAAAAAGTGAAAAGAAAAGAATTCTGATAAAAATTAAAAAAAAAAAAAACTCCAAAGCTCCAAACAAAGAAAACCCCAAAAACTTCTGACATTTTATGATAAAGTGTTATCCTCCAAAGGAAAAAACAAACAAACAAAAAAAACTAAACCACAAAACCAAATCACACCACAAAAACAAAAAAACCCAAAACCAAACAAACAAAAAAAAGCCCACAAAAAAAACAAACAACCCCCCCCAAAAAAAAACAAACCAAACCAAATCAACAACAACAAAAAAACCAAGCTGCATTTAGGCTTTTTTCTAAGAATGTTTTTTTTTTTTTTATTGAGATATATTCATGATTGTTTTAGTTCAGATTTCCATCAAAAGTAGTTAGCCCCAGTAATTAAGCAGAGATGCAGGAATATTCCTGTCAGACACTTTCCATGATAACCACAGCAACACATTGAGTCAAGCTCTCCTTAGGGCACATCTATTTTTTAAATGGAAATACACACAAAATGAATGAGAGTTTGCCTCAGAATTGGTTGTATTATACAGCCTCAATGCTTATTAAAGCTGGACAAACACGGATTTCACCTAATCATTCATAAACCTGAAAAAAAAAGTGAAAAGAAAAGAATTCTGATAAAAATTAAAAAAAAAAAAAACTCCAAAGCTCCAAACAAAGAAAACCCCAAAAACTTCTGACATTTTATGATAAAGTGTTATCCTCCAAAGGAAAAAACAAACAAACAAAAAAAACTAAACCACAAAACCAAATCACACCACAAAAACAAAAAAACCCAAAACCAAACAAACAAAAAAAAGCCCACAAAAAAAACAAACAACCCCCCCCAAAAAAAAACAAACCAAACCAAATCAACAACAACAAAAAAACCAAGCTGCATTTAGGCTTTTTTCTAAGAATGTTTTTTTTTTTTTTATTGAGATATATTCATGATTGTTTTAGTTCAGATTTCCATCAAAAGTAGTTAGCCCCAGTAATTAAGCAGAGATGCAGGAATATTCCTGTCAGACACTTTCCATGATAACCACAGCAACACATTGAGTCAAGCTCTCCTTAGGGCACATCTATTTTTTAAATGGAAATACACACAAAATGAGCTGAACCATCTTATTCAGCCTCCCAGTCTAGATAATATGCAGGAAGGTCTTCTATCCAGCCTGTACACTTGTTCGTATAAAATAGTTCCAAAAATATTTTCACTGTGAAGTCATCTGAAATTTATTACAGGCTGCAAATGGATTTTGTGTAATTGGTTGAAAGAGGTTTCTTATTTTCTCTCAATTTGAATGTTAAATATGAATTATCTAACTTTAACCTCTGCAAATCACATATGAAATTTTTAAAAAAATCAATTTTTTATTCTTCTTCATGCTCAGTAATCAATGCTATTATTTTACCTTAGCCGGCAATTTTGTCAATGAGGCTTGAACCATGACAGATCCCTGCTTATTTCATAAGAAAAATTGCATTAATTTGTCTCGCTGCAACATCTGCAGTATCAAGCAGTATCTAAGACAATTTACTATGGTATGGCACACAAGACATCATTCTCAAATCTGCAATAGGACCTTATCATGAGCCTTACTCCCCTGGATACATACACTACCCATTTAAACTTGCATCAGTGGAGAATTTCTTATTGGGAACAAGCTGGATTTTCATTACACAGAACACTGTTAACTTTTTGAACATACTTTTTTTTGCCAGGAAATGTGGATCATAGCAAATCAAGAGTTTTGCTAAAAAAAAAAAAAAAAAAATAAAACCAAACAATTGTCTCATGTCTCAGGGCGTGTTTAGATTTCATTACATACAGATAGATGATGAGAATTGTGTTGTATTTTAAAAAAATCAGAATCACAATTAATATTAAAAAAACCCCAAACAACTCTCTCAGAGGTTTTTTGCCTCCCCATCAGCAGCTGCTGACTTGTATACCACCAGATATTGCTTGTTAGAATTTATGACAATAATAAAATGTTTAAGTCAGACTTATATGTAGACTGCAGCAGAGGCTGGAGAGCGTGCAGTTTAAATTCAGTGTGGTGACACATTGATAGTTATTTTGTAAGGATTCCACCTATTAATCACAAACCAAATTGTGTCCCTGCTGTCTATATTTATTTTTCTTTGTAGAGATGAATTAACAGACATCAGTCTCAGCACCAGAGACCCAAATCCCATTCAGTTTGGGTTCATCTGCATTTCTGTTATGAGCTAAGGGGAATAACATACTCAGCAGATTAACCATACAAGCTGCTCAGAAAGGGTTGCTGATCTGGGAGCTGTGCGTTGCAACTTGGATGCGACTGCTCTCCACTGAAGAAAACTGTATTTTTCACACAGACCCTGGAAATTTTTATCACATACAAGTTTTATTTAGGCATCTTCAACTAACGGCATTCAGAGCCACTCGCAGTCATTGCCCAGAGGCTCACCCGCTCACTCTTCATACCCCTTGTCTCACGCCCCTTTAAATCTGACTAAATGTATTTACACTCATTGTGCTTTTTATTGGGGAAAGAGGTGGCCAGGCTGTGAGCTGAATAAATATAACAATAAATATAATTAAAACTCTGCACTCACAAGGTACAACATCATGTACCATGCTTAACCCTGTAAGAAAATTAACATTAAACAGCTACTCTTTGGTGAGATTCATCATTCTCCAGGAAACAAGCAGCAGACATATATCAAGTGTAATAATTATGCCCACAAACCAAGACAACACCACAAAACTCTTTATTAACCATATCCCACAGACAGGTTTGATTTAGACACAGATGCTGGAACTGGATTTAGGCAAGTGGACCCCAGTGCCCTCTTATACCTCTTCTCACATCAGTACAGGTTTAAGCTCAAACAAGGGAAGGGCGTGCAGGACCAGAGAGATATGATGTTCAAGGGCAGCTCATAAAGGAGGCAAAGGGAGGAGTGATGATCTGGTGGAAATATCTGGGCATTTAATCCTGAGTGCATTCATTGATTGTTTGATGGGTCAAGTACCACATAGTGACTCACATGCTCTGAGTCATCCCAAACTGCATCACACCATCAGCTGGTGGCCTCTAAGCAGCACATTTATATAAGAAGATGGAAATTCTACTTCACTAAGCAAACTACACGTTTTGATTGGTCATGTTTTTCTGTTCAAAGCTTTCTCAATCACCTGGTGCTGTACAAAGTTTCTAAAAATCAAAGTAATTGTATCCTACTGAAACAAATATTGTAGGCTTATTTTTAATACCCAAAGAGCTGTATTTCTGTGCAACTGGTATATCTTAAAGAGGCTTAATTAATTCAAAGTTACTTTATAAACTGTTTAGACAGTCTTGGAGGAATTTTCAGTACTGTGAAATTATCCAAAGTAACAATAAAAAAAGTAATTCCCATTTTAGGAAAAAATTTCCAGGCAGAGGTGCCTAAATATCCTTGCCTCTGTCTTAACATAATGAGGACATACTACTCATCTGCAATAGTTTACATGAAAGAGCTTTCTGTCCTTATGGTATTGTAAAACCTCAAGCTGGATCAGATAGAGAAAAAAAAACACCCCAAAACCAAAAAAACCCCAACAAACAAAAACAATCACAGAATCACAGAATGGTTTGGGTTGGAAGAGACCGATCACCTAGCTCCAACCCCCCTGCCACAGGCAGGGACACCTTCTGGTAGACCAGGTTGCTCAAAGCCCCATCCAACCTGGCCTTGACCACTGCCAGGGATGGGGCAGCCACAGCTTCTCTGGGCAACTTGAAACCAAATCTTTGCTTCCCTTGGCACTCTGGTGGACAGTGCACATCTCTTGCACTATGTAATTCAGGAATAAACACCTTCGGCTCAAAGCAAGCTATCTGCATCAACAATTCTCCTTAGCTGGCAGATTCTGACCTTCCAGAGCACTCAGCCTCCTGTTTAAATACCCACAGGGCAGGGATTTGAGAAGCAGAAGAGATTACCCCATTTTCCCATGAGTGCTGCCAGCATCACTCATACTACCAACAAGGATTGATGCCAGGTAAGTGGGAAACAGAATTGATGAGGAGCATAGACACTGGCAAAGTCCTAAGGATGTGGAGCTCCTCTGCCCTGAGGCTGCCCACCATGACTGGACTGCAGGAGGCACAGTGCCATGGGGCGATGAAACACATGTCAGAGAGCTTCTGCTCAGTCCCAGCCCTACAATCCCCTGCAATGCTGGGAGCACTATGCTTAGAGGTGAGTGTGGGAGCTTTCATCATTAATCCAGATATGTAGTGCTGGCAGTTTTCTGCCTTTAACTGTCTAGAACTGTTGATATTAGTATAATGATCTCATTTATTTATGAACCATTAATAAATCATTAAATTCTAATATTTCCTTTATGCTTTCTTCCATTAGCTGCTCCCCTTGCTTGTCTTTATTGGCATGACTATTTCTAACCCACAAACACATTCAAAATAGTTATTTCATAAAGAATGTAGTCTAAATCATTTACAACTAACAAATGCTCTTAGCTATGTTAGCAGACAGCATCTGTTTATTTAAATAATATAAGTGGACTCATTAATCTAGAATACACAATATTATCAGCTAGTAGCATGTCATGGGTCAGAAACTGCTGTTTATAGCCTTAACAAGAACTAGCCAGGAAGATCATATCTGTGCTCTTTTATTTATAAATAAAAAGAGAAGTTGGATCTTCCAGCTTTTCTCCTGATTCTACATAAGTATCTTTAAAACACTGAAAATGCTTATGGCTGTCTCATGGCCTCAGAAGAAGTGCCACAGCAGCCACTTTTGTTACCAGAAGACTATTGCTTCAACATTTTCTTATAGCAGCTTTATTTTGCCTCTGCACCAGAGCTCCTGGAAACATAAGGTTGCCAGATTAAAAGGGAGTGGGAAGAGTTTTTCTTGACTCCAGATAGACCCTCTACTGACCAAGGTTATCAAGTATTTAAGAGAGTCACAAAACTTTGTTGGCAGTAACGAAACAAGATTTTGCCTTCATGGAGACAATTCATTTTGGCTGCTGGTTTGCCCGGGCCAGTGAAAACACTGAAAATGTTTCAAGCTTCCCCCCCCTCCCACTTCCCAAGAACAGTATTAGCTGCTACTTTGTAACTGAGCTCATTCTATATTTCATAATGGAGGAATCTAAAGAGAAAAAAGAATGTTATATTCTCCTACATTTTTAAAGAGCTAATAAAGCTTTTTCAAATGTTATATTTTCTTTCAGGAAAATATAAAGCCAGGACTTTTTCATAAATTCAAATAGGTACTGAAATACCAGCTACATAATAATGACTTCACAGCTGAAGAAGGTGATTTACTATATGGAAGAAGCTTCAGATGATCCTTGGTTGAAGCACCACACTTTGTTTTGAGATGGTTATGGTTTAACAGCCTCAGTCACACATTTTCAGCACAGCTCAGTCAGCAGTATTAAGTCCTAGGTTAGTTAAAGTAGTGTATGTAGTGATGATAAGTATTTCAGAAAAATCATACTGCATGATAGTTATTTTTTCTCACCCTTTTAGTTTTTCTCAGACCTCCAGGTTTCTATAGTGTCACTCTATGGAGTGGCTCAGCAAAAACCTTCATATGGTGACCCTCAACATGACCCCATTAAAAAGGAATTAGAGCAAGCCCAGGGCCTTTTGGAAATATCACTTTCATTACCCTCAAAATGGACAAATAGTATTCTCGGTTTCTGTTTTTGTTATTTATACAGCCCCAAGTTGGATTTTTTCATTAGTATTAATTGATATTGGCTATTATAAATGCTAGTATTGTTCTCTACACCTAGTTCTCTCGAAGGAAAAAGTTCAGGCAAATTCACCCAGAAAACAGTTGATTGTATCCCATTACAGACTTGTGCTGCTTCTTCCTAAAATATACGATCCCAGAGCACAATTGAAAAAAAAATAGAAAATCTCTTTTCCTATAATTAGGACATCTTGTAAACATGATCTTAAATGCCACTGGTAGTAATGAGGCTACATGCCCCCTGTAGCAGACCTCTTTCTGTACCTGCATCATTTCTCACAATGTCGCAGAAGGATGGAGTCAGGTGGTAGACCTTGATAGTTATGGTACAGGGACATTGTTTGCTACTGGGAAGCAACAATGAGACCAGAGGAATCTGTCTCTCACAATATTGTACTGTTTGTTTAGAAGGCATCTGCCAGAACGTTGCAGGAAAAAGTGACAAAATATGATGCTGTCATACAGGTCACTGAATGTCATCAGATACCAGATTAATTTCCATGCAGTGCCAAGATCTGCACTAGAAACCTAGAGCAGAAAGGCTGGGTGTGCAAGGGTAACGCTGAGCTATCCCATCATGGACACACTTGCAAAAGACAGATAAGGCCAGCCTGAAGGCAGAGTTTCTAAATGATAGCTCTATTTCTCCCTCCAAACCTTTTTTTAAAATGAAAATGTAAATCTGATTAACAAAGATGCTTCGTACTGGTTAAAAATGAAAACCATTTTTAGTCCCCAAACATATAATTTTCTGCTCATAGAGATCGCATCTTTAATTACCAGCTGCTGCAAATGATTTTATGATCATTAACTGTCAAATCCTGAAAAAGCATAACTCTTATTGCCCTCAGTGTTCAAATACTCCACCTTTCTAATTAAACTACCTAAGCCTACCTACAGTAAAGCTATTCAGATCATATACCACAGCTGCTAAATGCTTCAGTTCCTATAACATAAGCCAACCATATTTTTTATTATGGAACATATTATATCAACTATCCCTACTACAACTGTGACTGAAGGAGACATTCAAAACAAAACATTTTTAATGAGGTAATAGCACAGCCATTGCCAATGATGATTACTTGTATTATCCTTGCAATTATTTTTAATGAATGCTCACTAGCACAAACTCTCAACTAGCTCAACTTGCCTAAGTTAATCTCATCAAAATAATAAACAGGATTTAATAAATTACCATGACCTCAGCACAATTTTACTTACTACTTTATCATTAGGATTATTTATTGCAGCTACTAAGATATGATTTTTTTCAGCTTTTGATAACAATTCATATTTAAAATACTCATTCTTTTGGGGCTCTGTGTGTGTATATATACAGATATGTATTTTTTTTCTTCACTTATAAAATGCTTCTGTTATCCCAGAATATAAGTAAAGTTTACTAATAACTTATAAATTAGTTAAAGATGGAATTAAGAAACATTTCACACCTCCAGCCTTTCAAGGGGATCAAAGTGCTCCTATAGTACGGACCTACACTCACTTGCAAGTGAGTAACTTGGAAATGTCCAGTCTCACTGTTTGACTCATAGACATTAGCAGCTTGTCTTGACAGCTATTTTAGCAGTGATATAAACTGGAGCTATATGTCATAGCAATATGACTGCTCCCTTTGCAATGTCTGAAAATCTTCTGTAATAGGTAGGTAATGAGAACAGAGGATATAAGCTCTATTTACCATGTAATGGCATATGGTTTTGTTCACACATGAGAAACCCTTGTTGATTTAATTCTCCTTACATCACTTGTGAAAAAACAAGAAAGTTTTTAAAAGGAAAAAAAAAAAGCCCTTAAAGACAGTCTGTAAACAATAAATTCTCAATTTGAGTATCTTGATAGCCATTCGAACTTGTATGAGTGAGCCTTGCTGCACCCATACAAATTACAGTTACCCGAAGTTCATCAAGAGACAATGGAACTATTGTATATAAATCCAGAGTTCAGAGTCTGGGGCTTTAATTAAAATGTAGGTATTAATAATATTAGTACTAGCTACAAAAAAAGAAGCAAATGACTCATATCATATGCAATAGCCTAGATATATGACTTTGTGCCTCCATACTTTCAGATTTTCATATTTCTCCCAAGTGAACAGAGTTTCACAACGAGCTGTTTAACATGTAGATTACCCTGCAGTGAAACATAAAAGATTTCACACCTTTCAGAGTCACTGATTGCAGACAACAAGACAAGAATCGTGCAAATGAAACAAGCTAATGTCCTGGTCAACTGTGGATCTACAGCATGTTTAATTTAAAATGAAATCCATATCCAGCAAAGAATAGAAACTGTAACTTTTAGTTCTATACATAATTTATAACAACCTTAAGGCATTTGCAACATCTGAAATTAAACAGGAAATGAAATTATTCCCTCAAGGTGTAGGGGTTGATGTAAGAAATGCATTTAAAAACAAGTACACAAATAGTTCATACTGTTAATGTGCATATTACTCAGCAGAACTCGTTACTGGTCCCTTGCCACACTTCTCCAGATACTACCTTAAGCATCCTGAGCTTAAACTACCTCAATGCCTCCAGCACGCTCCCAGCTGCCTCTTGGAGCAGCATTCTTGGTGTGGCAAATTGCTTCTCCTGTCGTAAATCTATAAAAAAAACACACTAAGGCTTTACAATTGCTGAAGACTAAGTTAAAGCTTTCTCTCTCTCTCTCTCTCTGTATATATATATATATTAATTAAGCGCAGAAACTAAATCTGCTATAATTATAGAGTATAAATGAAGATATTCCCTTTCCATTGAGCCCTGCCTCAGGTAACCCTCAGACTTTTAAGAAATATGCTGACGCTCTCAGATTCCAGCATGAACCAAGAAAATTATTCCCCCTTGCAAAACCAGAAAACAGTGGATACCTGCAGCCTCGAAGCTTCCATCAGAAAAGCAATTGGCACCTGCCGAACCAGGCAGGGTTTTCAGCACACTCCTCAGCTCCAGGGTTGCAGAGCAAGCCTCAGCTTTGGGTTGGCAAATGCTTTTGGCCCACAAAAGTGACAAAAGACGGGAATTCAAAAAGTGGAAAGAATTCAAGGCCAATTATCATGGAACGTCTAGCACAAGAGGGATGGGCAGTTTTAGTAGGGGAACACTGTACCAGCCCCATTATTTATTAGCCTTCACTTCCTACTGAAGTAAACATTTTAGTAGAGTTGCATTTATTTAAATGCCATACTGGCTACCAAATAATATTTGATTCCATTGGCAGTTATGATGAGCTCATAAGTTCATCCCATGAATTTACTTATCACATGAAAGTACTTGCCCCAAAACAAATTTTGATCATAATGAGAGCTTGTATTGGCACAGAAAAATTAAGTGGAAATGTTCTTGTCATATCAGCATGAAACTAATCACATCACAGCTAACAGTAACATATAGGGATATTTATTAAAGTATAGCCAAATCTCAAGGCCATGGAGCAGGGTTATTTTGGGGTTTATTACAATACCAGTTTGATATTAGAATCCTGTCTAATCTGCCTCAACATTACATGCTCAGTTGCAGTATTTAACAGCTATGTTCACTGGAAAAATTCAGCTTTATGAATGTGAGAATATAAGTCATTAATCATTAATTATAAAACTAACTGTAGAGCCAATACCATCGCGTTGACATATTATATTATTAGAAGAGCCATGAAAACACAGTGTAAGCAATAAGTGAATCAAAATATTTTAAAAATTGTTTGATGGGATGGTTTATGTGTTCAGACAAAACCACCGGAATTAGAATTGATAATCTGGTTTGAAATGAAGCAGGGTGAAGTGATAGCTGTGGTGTGGCAGAGTGCAGCTCTGACAGCCAAAAGAGTTGGAAGGAGCAAGGGTGGGGTGGGAGGTGGGTACAAAGTAAAGGTGACCAGTCCAAGAGTGTCCAGTCCTGACACTCCAAAGTCAACCCAAACAGCTGCAGCTTTATTCACTGCCATCTATTTCACACCATCATACCACTTATGTTATAGTACATGATGAGTCTGGCGTAGGTACCTAGGAAAGGTCTTGCAACACACTTACCTACATAAAACTCATTCTGGGAACTTAATTTGAGTCCTATCTGTGCCAAAGGCAAGATTTGCACTGTCCAGAGAAGAAAAAAATTACCTAAGACAATTTAAAAAAAAAAAAACCAAAACTAAAAATCCAGCTTGGATAGAAGAAACACCTCAGTGCTCTGGAAGGAAAATTTAATTACTTCCTTTATCTGGGGGTTTTGTCCCTCACAAAGTCTCAGTTTGTTCCTCCTCTATTGTTTTCTAACTTTTTCAATTACCGGGG
>NW_009941560.1:49672-49880 GCF_000696875.1 Nestor notabilis | reverse complement strand
GAGCCTCCCTGCCGTCCTGCCCTCCGGAGCCTCTCCCCCAGCTGTCCTTCCCTCCCCAGCCCGCCTCCCCCTCGGTCCCACGCAGCAGCCAGCGGGCCTCGGTGGCCGAGTTTATGCTCCTGCACAGTGTTTTGGCCCACAGCTGGGGTTGTACGCTGTTGGGCTGCCTTGTGCACAGGCTGTTGGGCAGGGTCTGCGCACACCGCAC
>NW_009941560.1:22505-49589 GCF_000696875.1 Nestor notabilis | reverse complement strand
CCCAGATTAAGGGCTGGTAACCGGAGGGTTTGGCGGCCGGGGGGTGACCTCCAGTTACCTTGAGGAAACTCTCATATCAAAGAGTTTTCTTCTAGCCCGCAGCCCGCATTCTGCTTTTTGGGCAGCACTGTTTTTATTGAATGTGGGAGCTAGTGACTGGTGTGGTGGAGCACGGCTGGAAAAAAGAGTTATAAATGTGTATAATCGGAGCTGACTCTTTCAAAGTTCACACCCCACGAAGCTGCAGAGCAAAGCCAAGTGGATGAGAGGAGGGATGTTTCATAAGAATGAACTGTCTGTTGCAAAGCAAGAGGGGAGAAGAGTGATCCCCTCAAGACAGATAGCATTGCCAGATCATATTGGTAAGATTGCAAGCTACAAATACAACTGAAGCCAGAGCATTTGCCAAAGGGAAAAGGAGGGGGGGAAGGGGGGAAGGACAGAAAACAGATGCAAAACAACAAAAAGATGCCAGAATAAAATGAGTCCTAGGCCAGCGCTGGAACACACCGCAATCCCTCACCATTCAGGATGATTTAAATGGATGGAAAATGGATTAAGGTGTAATCCAGCCGTTGCTCTGTTTGAATTAATCTCACAGGAGTCAGTCAGGATATGTATATTTAGAGAGGGGGAGAGAGAGAGAAAAAGCAGGCCCTGATTGCAGGATCAGGCCCTGAATGTAATCTGAGGTGACTTGAAATAGATCCTTGGCCACCCTGGTTTTAAAAGCTGGTTATCTGACCCAAACCCGCCCAGATATTTCAAACAGAAAAGGCGGTATTGCTAAATAGGCAGTTCTTCCTGAAATGCCGAACCCCAAGTCTCCCTGCCGATTTTTGGCTGCAGCAAAGGCAGTAGCCATTTCACTCACACTGGCTGGAGCCCTCTCCGTCATTGCAGCGCCTTCCTTGGCTGTGATCTTCCTTTCAAATGCCACTGATTTTCTGGGACAGTCTCAACTACAAGGAGACTGTCCCTCTGGGTCTTGGGTTTCCTGAGAGCCTGAGTGATTAAAGAAATTCTTCTTCCTTTTGAACTCAAAACATTTTCCAGAGCTGCCTTCTCTTCCCTGAGTAACATTATCAATCTGAGGCAGGGCACTGAAATATCTACACTAGCACTGCCAAAAACAGCCTTACAAGCAGTTATGCAGCCTTTAGTAAATCACCTAAGCGTGAGCAATCTGTGCTTTAAGCAGCGCAGAAAAAGGCACATTCCAAAAGCTGGGGACGAGGATTACCCAGGGAGGCTTGTGTAGACAAACTGGAAGGGAAGACAAAGTACTAACCCTAGTCCCTAACAGACAACATCGGCAGCTTGATTTTGCATGTGAGGATGCCCTTTACATGTGCATGTGGGTTTGTCTCAGACAGGAACCAGGTTAGAAGAAGGGAATCCTATAAATCTCAGCCCGGTGCTGCAGTCCAAGAACTATGTACTCATTTTAGCAATTCTGGCTATCAACAGTACTGGTTTTATAGTCCTCCAGCAGCCCTCAGCATCTCCAGAGGTACTAGGAGTTCCTTGCAGAACTGAGATCATTCTCAAGAACATTATAATATTAAAAAAAAAACCCCAAACAAACAACAACAAAAAACAACAAACAACAACAACAAAAAAAAAGGCCAAAAAAACCCACCAAAACCAAATCAATGTGGCAACATTGAAAGCTGAGCTTAGTCCTGCTTCTTTTCCCAAGTAACAAAGTGGCCTCCTTACACTTCTTACATTAGTGCATCAATATATAAAAAACACTGTAGAGTACAAAATGTAAGAGAAAGAAGCCTTTTGAGGAGTTAGAGAAATTCAGGTTACAATACTTGCCACTTTACTGGGAATGGAGCAGAGGGAGCCAGTTGCACCACTCAGAGACAAATTAAAATTACAAGGTGAAAGTGGCTGGGCATATGACTCTCTCTTTCCCACATCAGAAGCAAATCAACAGATACATGCTCCTGCCTTTGTGGAGGTAAAGAGGTGAACACTGAATGCCAAAGATTTTTAGCTCAGGTAAAATGAATGAAAAATTCCAAAGGCCCCCTAAAGTAAATACTTATCACTGAGTTATCTGAGCTGGGTGTGTGTAGTAGACCTACCAACAGCACAGAACAGGTATGGGGACCTTGGGATAAAGCCAGCTAGTGACGAGAACAGGTAATGCCGCTTTGCAGGCAACAGGGGTCACAGCTGGGATCCCAGACCTTCAGCTCAAGCCAAACACTGAGGCCTGGGTTTCCTCTTCAGTGCTATTTTGAGCATAAAAAACCACCTACCTTCAGACATCACTGTCTGCATTCTCATTTTTCCAGGAAAATGTTGGCAATTATATTACCCTACCAATATCAATTGTGCATTTGTGTCTGTTTCTGTACAGCTTGTGCACTGGAAATGTGTTTTGGCTTAAGTTCAAATCCACTTCAGTGCCCCCAAAGAGATCTTCGTTGTTATAAAGGCTTGCTGAGATTGTTTCCAGTTTATACACAACTGTTTCTAAACCCTGGGACCTGTGCTTTTTGGTTGTCTATCAGGAAAGATTCGCAAAGATTAAAGAAGTGCATGCCTTTGGCTGCATACTTTAAAACAAAACAGCCGTGGTTTTCAGAAACCTCTTTTAAGGTGTAATAAATCCGACTTTCTAAATGCCCAAGGCTGTGTTTGTCTAAAAGTATCTTGGGGGAGATTGCTATGTCTATTAATCTGTTTTCCTGTTTCCTTACCTCAGGGCTTAAAGGCTACATAAACCAACCAGCTAGAATGCTGTTACAGAAAGTCTCCACAGACAAGTATCTCCCTCTGCTTTCTGTTCTTAAGCAACACACTCCTGGTACAGGGAAATCATTAGAAACTGTTACAAAGCAGGAGCGGTAGATGAGGGTGATATGATATGGACAAACCAGCCTGATCTGTGTTGGAAGAAACCTCAAACCTGTTCAAGGCCTTTAAAGGAGTTAAAACAATGGATAAAGGACAGCCAATGGCTACGTTTTTTTTAGACTTTCAAAGGCTTTTGATAAAGTTCCTGAGAAGAGGCTGTACAGGAAACTTAGTAACCAGAAGGTAAGACATAAAGTCCTACATGGATGAGGGGAGAGGAAAGCTCACAGCTGAGAGAGCAGAAACAAAGAGGAGGAACAAATGGTCGATCTCAGCATGGAAAGAGGTTACAGGTAGGATGCCCCAGGGATTAAAAATAAGACAAGTGCTTGTGATGTTGGTGAAGAGCAAAGGTGATGGAGTTTGTGTCATGCAAAATTAGGTAGGTGGGTCAAATAGAGAGGCATGAGAAATTGCAAAGCATGAAAAAATGAAGAAACTGAGACAGTACATGAAATTAACACACACAAGAGAAGAATACAAACTACTTGTGCACATGGGTAGGTTTTGAATTTCTTTTAAACATCCCAAAACACATCCAACACCAGTACAGATAACTCAAGGAAACTGGCTCCTGACCATGCAGTGGTGGTTGAGAGAGAAAGCACCAGTCTCTATGAAAAAGAGTTAAAAAAAAAACAAACCAAAAAAACAACAAAAAAAACCCCAATAAAGGACCATAATCCTATGATACCATATTAGCAGACAGCGTGGTTTTGGTGGTTTTTTTTTTTTTTTTTTGCTTTGGCCACTATATTCAGGTTCAGCCCACCTTGCACAAAGGAGAAACAAGGAAACAGGCTGCCAAAGGACCCAGCAATGTTGGGTTTCTTTTGGCTCTGCCCCTCATGCTCATGTTCTCTAGGGGCTGGAAAGGTGTGGGCTCTGGCAAAGTCTTCTTTGAGCCAAAGGTAGCCAGGACAGCTCTCTTGCATGTGGATTCGCTGTTATCTAGAAGAGATAAGCTCATACCACAGTGTTTCCTGTTAGCAGACCACCAACGGCTGCCTGGTTTGATTAAACTTCTGGGAAGTTAGTGTATACAAAACATTTTTGCTTCCAAATAGGTTAGAAATGACCAACTAGTTCAAAGGTTACTGACCACAGTGAAGGCAGAAAGGCACACACACACGTATTGGGACAGCCAGGCTGAAGAAAGCAGCACTAAAAGTTCATTAAAAACAGCCAGAAAAGTGAAAAGCAAAGTAAACTGTGACAGAAATACAACACGCTTGGCTACATTGATACAATATGTATCAGATAAAATTAATAAATATCTCTATATTGTACCTATAAGGTCAGGTAGACTGTCTGTCTTTCCGTGTTACACTATAAAAGCTTTGGCATACCTTTAAACTAGAGTTATGAAATACATTTTATTGTGCTGTAATTGGTTTTGTTGGGTTTTGACATCTATCTTTACTAAGAATTGACACTTAAAATCAATATTTATTTGGGGCTGACAGTTATCAGAGGTTATAGCTTTTGCTCAGTCTCAGGCTTTTGGTCGTTTTTAGCAGTTGGCAGAGAAGCTGCACTCTGCATCTGAGAAGGTAGGATTCACAGCCAGGAAGCGTTGAGGCTTAGTCAGTAAAACTGTACTCTACTAGGAGAAAATACACGTCAATAACCTCTGGGACTCAGTCCTCAGGAAAATTATGAAAAATTAAGATTTAGAACGATTTTTGTTAACTGTATATAAAGGTAAAATGTTAAGCTGTATCAAACCTTTTATGGGACAGATGACAACCACATTGATAGCTATATCATAACAGTCAATACAATGGAAAAACTCAAGGCTGATCACTGAAGAATGAAGGTCATCTCAGTTCACTTCAGCTACCTAAAAGCTAGGTATTGAAATGCCTCTCTAGTGAAAGGAGAAAGCCAAACCCACATCCAAGAGACCACCCTCTGGAGGTGCCTATCAATTCTAAATTCCCTCTGTAATCCTCTCTGTTGATTCAGAGACACAACCTTTTCTTAAGTGGAGTACCTTAAACAAGGTACCCGAACTGGTTCTGACTGGGATGGAGTTAACTTTCTCCATAGCAGCCTGTACAGTGCTGTGCTTTGGACCTGTATCTAAAACAGTGTTGATAACACACCACTGTTTTGGCTATTGCTGAACAGCGCATGCGTAACATCAAAGCTTCCTCTTTCCCGCACTCTGTCCCCACTTCCTGCAGCGAATAGGTAAGAGATAAACAAGAGATTGGAAGGGAACACAGCCATGACAGCTGACCTAAATTGGCTAGAGAGATATTGCATGCCTTATAATGTCATGCTCAGCAATGAAAACAAGGGTAGAGAAAGAAGGAGCTTTTTGGCTTCCAAGGTGGCTGGCACTTGGAGATTGGCTGTTCTGTTTGTAGGAGATAGTGATTGATTGCTTGTAGTTTTCCTTTTCTCTTCCTTTCACCAATTATACAAGTTTTCTGGCTTTTGTTTTTCCTCTTCTGTCCCCCATCCTGCTGTGGGGGCAAGGGTGAGTAGGCAGCTGTGTGGAAGCCTGGCTGCTGGACAGGGCCAGCCCACCACAGTAGCAGTTATCCTATGTTCCTAAATGAAACAGCTGCACATAAAAAAGACAAACCAAGCCAAATGTAAGTCTCGTAAAAGCGGAGTAAACACCAAAATGTGTACTTCTAAGTAAATCATAGAGAAATGAGGGTTGGGTTACCTGTATTGAGCAGAGATGTCTGCGAAACACCTCAGTAGTATTTTGCTGATTCTAATGATCTCTGTGTCAGACCACGCTACACCTATCCATCCCACATGCATAGAACAGATTTCTGTCCAAAGTTACATCTATGAAGCAGTATTTAATGTGCTCCTGAGCAATCTATCTGAGTCCTGTGCCTGTGGCAACATCACAGGAAATGCCAATGCACAGCACAGAAAATGTCAGCTTTCCACAAGGCAAGCAAAGAAATGCTATTCTTTTATGCTATAATATGATGCCTCATGTAATTTTCTTGAAGATAGGTATTTCTTGGTTTATATTTGGCTTCCTGAAGTTTTTGAAGCTGGAGCATATGCTAACCTGCTCCACAGGGCCATGGCACTTAGTGGGATCAGAGATATTAATGTCACATAGCTTTGATCTGCTATGTGATCACAATGAAGTCACCCCACCATTCTGTGCTTTAATGTCTCTACCCTTCCTTCACCTATCTTGATTATTAATTTTGATGCAATGCCTTCAGAGAGAGATTGTCTCAGGTTTTTCAGGCATGATAGCAGAGGTGGTGTACTTCTCTATTAGAAAGTGCATGGTTGCCAACACATATGCAGGCAGTATACTGCAGTGAGCTGTGGTAACAGGAGATCTCAGAGTTGTTGACCTCCCCTATCTCTCCACAGCTAGAGGAGACTGGGTATGCAATTAGGTCCATTGGAAAACTGAGGTAAAACTTCCTGGTTTTACTTTCTTCCAGAGTCTGGCATTAGGACCACCTTACACCATCACAGCCTTCTTACTATTAACTTTTTCACAAGCCCCCTAAGCCTCAGAAAAGGCAAGCTGGGGACCATTGGTCTCCTAGAGAGTTTTCAGCCCCATCAGGTATACTGTATAATTGCGGTTAGCCATTAATGGAGACAACTGTCACAGGCATGCTTTCCATTTCTGCAGTGAGCTGTTATGCAAAGTCTGGAGAGAAACAGGGAGGAGGGTCTAGGGATTGGCAAACTGCTGTTAGCAGAAGTCTCTTCTATAAAGGTGGAAAATAACTTCTGTTGATTTCAGACCAAAAGTCCAAAAAGGAGAGGGAGGAGAAAGAGGAGGATTCCAGCCCTGGGAGCAGCCAAGCAGAGCAGTGTGTTCCTGGCACAGGAGGAGCAGAGGACATGCCTTCTGCAGGGATTATGCAGAGCTGCTGGAAGTGAAGCCTGAAAACCGGCAGAATGGGAGCTTGGAAACTGAGCCCTGGACTGAAGCGGGTAATTTGCCTTATTTGAAATAAAAACAGCTTAAGTTGAAGCCATCCGGAAATTCAGCTGACTTGAAGCTGCAAGCAAAATTAGCATAACACTCTGCAGGTTGAAACATGGGGAAAGCAGAATGAGGGATTGAGCTTTGATGGCTGGCAGCAGAAAGAAGCTGCTGCTGCTTCTGCAGTCCTAATCAAAATTATCCCTTAAAGCTAGAATCATTGCAAGACCAAGCTAGAAGACCATAATAGTGCCTGCTGGCCTTAACTGCAACAAGCAAAAAAAGACGACTGCAGCAGAATCACCATTAAAAGGAATAAGAGTATGACTAGCTCCCAGATTGGTAGAGCGTGGTAAGTACAAATGACAGACCGAAACATCTTGGCCGGGAGTCTGTCAATGTAAATCAGTGTAGATATGCCACTAACTTCCACAGTGAAGCTGGGCCAGTTCATTCCATGAAGAATCCAGATCTTGAATGCCAAGTATGTATGTGTGCAAAGTGCAATGTGCTGGGTGGGGGCTGTGGCAGGAGAGGGCCACAGTCTGCTGTATCATGTTGAAAGACCCAAGATAGCTCTCATGACTTTCCTTCAGTATCAGAAGCCATGTGATCATAGTGGTAGCCAGATAGGCTAACTCAGCCATGCAAGCTAATGTATCCTGCTGCTGCTGTTAGACTAGTTCCAGTCCCCAAGCTAATTCTTGTAGAGCTAGCTTGTATAACTCAGCACTACATTGCATTGGCAAACCCTTAAGGGGCATGGCCGTGTGTGTGTGCAAGCAAGAGATCACAGTTAAGTGATGCTCTACTCACAGGCTTGTGTATATCTGGGAATTTGCCCATGTACTGACAACCAAAGACCTAGTTCTTTTCCTAATGTTCACAAACCAGCCCCTGTGTCAGTAAGTGGCTTAATTTGAAAGACATAATGATTAACCAGCTATAATAGGGCTTCAAGGATTCTGCTTCTTAGTATTTTCCCTGCACTTACCCTAGCAGAAATAAAGATAACCTCTCCTTGATGTTTGAAACACAAAGTTCATTCTCAAGCATGCAGATTTTGCACCAGTGTGCCAGGATGCAATCCAATGTCATTGCATGCAGAATAAGATAGTGTTGTGCCTCGGCAGCATCATGTTCTTACTGCAAGTAGTATTTTTCCAAAGCCTGGTGTAGAATTCCTGGACTACAAATAGCACAGGAATCTTACAGAAATGATCCCTTAATAATGGATCTGGAATGTGCATTTTCATACAAAACTTGCGGAGTAGTCACAGTGTCATTACTGTGCCATCTATTACCATTTTATTGAGTTAATCTGAGGTTTGATACAATATCCCAGTGTCTCTGCTGCATTTACAGGAAAAAGCAGCTAGGTTGAATGTGTGATCAGCATGTTCACCAGTGTTTGCAGTGAAGCATAAACATGAATGAGCCTAGACATGCTTGGAAGCCCAGGAAAGTATTAATCAAACTTGCTCAGTGTTTTTAATGAAGGTATTTGGAACAGTAAGATCATAGAAGTCGTCTCCAGCTTGAAGAATAAACACACATCCATTTGAGTCAACTGAAGAGAGCAGTGACAGCAAACACACATTTTCTAAAGGAGGCATTTCTGTGTGGTTATCTTCTGCCTCTAAAAAAGAGGACCGAGTTGAAATTTTGAAACGAGTCATCTTCTATATATCATGGATTCCACACACATAAAAAGAGTAAAAAATACACAGTGGGCTTTTTTTAAAATGTTTTTTCCAGAAAAAAATACTGTTGCAGACATAAAAGTTTTTCCAGGCTTGCCCTGGGCGCTCCTTGAAATACGCCGTATGGACAATACGCACTCAAACCTCTGACTGTCTCTAGGAGATATTCATCCCGTCTCTCCTTGGCAAGCTGGGTTTCCTGTCCAGCCCCACTGGATTTATTGCCTCATTGTGGTGGAAAAAAAATCAAGGCTAGTGACAGACCATATATGGGTATGGAACAACCAAGACGAACTAGAGGGGGAAAAAAAGAAAAGTGGATATAATTATAAGTCAATTAAATAAAAATCATTGCAGGGATAAGAGGAAAAGAGCAGCATGCAGAAACCTGCAAGAAATACAGGTGTTCTCTGACTTTCTCCCTTCACCCTGCAGATTAGGAGGGCTGAGGAGCAGTGCCTATACTGGCACTGTGAACAATCTTTGTATCTGCTTGGTGGGATTTCCAATCCTTGATGAGCACAAAGTAGCTTAATGTTGCAGCAGCACTATCAAAGAAAACAGCAACAGGAGGCTGAGATCTTTTGGCCGGGTTGGTTTGTGCTTCCATTACTGCCTAGTTAACACATAACTCTTTATGAGGGCATAAAATTGCTCTTTCCTAATGTTTTTCTTATGCAAAGGTCAGCAAAGCCACAGTGAAAGTTAAAAAGGAGGAGTGCATGGCTCTAATGGGACTGCTGAAAGCAGTCAGCCGTCTTTGGAGAAGAGGGATTCAATCTGATATCTCATAAGGGGCAGCCTGTGCTGGCTTCCCTGTGTGCAGCATGATTGTCATCACCAGAGGCCGTGAGCATGTGTGGCAAGCAGGATGGCAGCTGGGGGGCTGCTTTTGCCATACTGAAGATTTCCCCAGCTCATGCAAGGTTAGTAAAAAGCCACAAACCCTTCTTTATTCAGACCAGAGTATCAGCCAAAATGTGACAGGCCAGAGTCAAACCAAATCAGGCCAAGGTAACCTAGTCCCATTAGGAGTAGAAAATGGCCTCAGCTCATTCAAAAGAGTCACAAGCCCAAAGAACACTTTTTTCAGAGGCACCATTCCTGTTCTGACTCAAAGGCACAGGCAGTGTAAAGCAGTGTGGCTACACAGATGGTTCACACCAAATCAGCTGCTGGCCAGCCTGTTAAAAAAAACACTCAAATTGTCAGTCAGTCAGTGCTTCATTATTTGCTTCTTACCCGTTTCTAGTGATGCTACACCAGCTCCAATAGGCAACAGTGCCATTGAGAATCTGCTGATTCAAATCCCTCCCTCCCCAGCAGAAAGCCAGTGGGAGGAAGGAAGAAAGAAACCCAACTCGACATTGTATTTTTCCCCCTTCAAATAAAGCCCAAATTGCTTCTTTAATGCACTCGAGGTTTTGAGCAGGGTAGGAAGCTCCCATACAGAATGGGGCTACAATTTTGTTAAAGACAAGCTCTGCAGCAAGCCTGTGAACTCCAATAAATTTGTAACTCTGTTCCCAGTCAGAAACAGAACAATAGCCTCTCCTGTTTAATTGTGGATTGCAGTGAGTGGTTTTATGCTCAAACCCTCTTGTAATGTAGTCCTCTCCTTTTAATCATCAAAGGTGATCTCTGCCAAAGCAGCTGACAGTTGCATTTGATCAAGTGTAATAGGAACAGTCAGATCTTCCAGGATCCTTGTAGTTACCCATTTTCCATGTGTAATTCCAGTCTATTTCATACAAGTTTAATATGACAACTGTATTACAAAATTAGAGGGAGGATTTGGGGTGAGATGACTCACTGGGTTTTTTTTATTATAAAATCTGATATCAAAACAAAAGCCATTTTTTATTTGCAGCCCTGCTACTGACCCCCTGCATGACCTTGAACAACTTTTGAAGTCTAGGTCTCTTCTTCCACTTTGCCTGTCATTGCTATTTAGACTGAGCTGAACAGAGCACCGACTGCCTGGTTTGGGGTCCTGGTGTAACAGCTAGCACAAAGGAGCACGCACTTAGAGTTGGTGACACCTGGACATTTATCACCTCTCACATATATATCATTAGCTATATAAGTATTTATATTTATCACAGTATATGTGTATCTATACCTGTACCCACACAAACGTGCTCCATACTGGTTTTAAATTTGAGAATAAGAACTTCAGGGGTGAGGAATTCTGGTTTTAAAACCAACAAAGTAGACCCATCCTCCATCCTTCAATACAACTGCACTTCAAATAGATGTGCCAGGAGAACTTCTTTTGGACTTTGCCCTGCGGTTTTCACAGTTCAGTTTACACTGGCTCTGGCAAAGCAAAGCAAAATGTCTGTTGTGTGTGCCAGCTGCTATCAGCATCCAGCAGGGATGCTCAGAGGTGTCCGCTGGCCGGGTGTAGACCACATCCACTATGCAAAGAGGTCCATTCTTTATTTTGTTGCACCACAGGTCGGGAGGAGCATCAAATCACTCGCACTTGTGTCAGCTGTCAGCATTTGGGAAGGTAGTTGGTGGTGGGGAGGGGAGGGCGGAAGTCAGTCAAAATGAAAATGGTTTGGTTAATTAATTGCAAGCACTGCTTGAAGGACCAGCACGTATATTTAATCAGTTGCCTAGTAACAAACGGTGTATGATGTGAATGCTATCAGCCCGCGGCGTGAGCAAAGGATGGTCCCTTTCTGTTTTTATCAGCCGCCAGCATGCATACTCTGGGCGTTGCACACTCTTGTGCTCCGAAGAGCTGCTCTGCCACCTCACAAAAGCCACGCAGTGTCAAGGAGTCCCCCCCCATTTTGGTTCTGCCATTTCTACTCCTCCCCCAGACATCTCAGAGGGAAGACTGTCTCTTCTTACAGGGAGTGACCTTTTCAATGGTGAATCAAATGACAAGAAAAATTATTGAGATACCCCCTCCCCTCCACCCACCTTTTTTTCTTTATGAAGTTATCTACACATTGGGAATAGAACGCAGGCACTGCTGCTGCTCATGTTCTGTTACTGACACCAGTGTCGCCATTAATGGTATATATCTTCCATAAAAGCCTGTGCAGCAAAAACCAGAAAATCACTGGCATAGGGGCAGAGGCAGAAATAAGAAAGAGGGTTTGTTGGTTTGGGTTCGGGTTTTTTTCTTTGCAGTGACCTTAAAGAGAGAAGGGCAATGGATGGATAGATGCTGGATTGCAGCACATAAAACCAGCCCAAGATAAACTGTACAGTTCTGTTTCCTGTAGGTGAAAAAATAACTCATGACCTGACAGACAACTGAACATTGAGTACTCCTTTGGTGCTAGTTTTAGGAGGGAATTTGACAACAAGAATTCGCTTGTAGTTTTCCACCACCCGTATGCCATTATGTTAGCTGGGCCTGATAATGCAAGGACACAAAAAACACACCGCCTCTCCGTATTGCGAAGGAGAAATAAAAAGGGAACATCCATAAAATAAAAGTGCCCATTTATGTTTTAACATGCCATGACAATGTTTGTGTGTCCTTATCAGGGCTTCCTCTCCTCCTTTCCTCCACTCCCTCCTCCATTTGTAAATCCCACTGGATAAAAGACTACATTTTCCATAAAGAATTCCCACCAGAAATCTTTATAAATCCTCCATCAGTGAAATACTCTGCTGTCATGCTGAGCAGAAGCTAATCTAATTAAGACGGGATCTGCTAAATTTAATAGCCTGCTATGAATTTTTACGGACATCTGGTAACTGGAAGGTTGGAACGACTCTGACACATCAAATACACATTGTCCAAATGACCAGTATCAGGCTGATTATTTTCCCTTTTTCGGTCACTTGTAGCTGATGTAGGATGCAATCACCCCCTCAGGATACGGCCACGTGACTCCATCTCAAATTAATGGGGGTTAAGGTGCATACATGTTGGAAAGCAGAAGTAGGCCCCTGATGCTTCCTCCAATGTTGATTTTGCTCAATTAATGAAGGATCAGGATAGACATCATTATGTTTCATTGTTTACAAATACTGTAAATGGTATAGCAGGAGCTGGAGCATCTATTCATACATTTGTCTTCAGTATCTGCAAGTTACAAACCCTGACTTGACTGACACCTTGCCTCAGTCAAAGCCCTACATCATGGCCTCTGGCTAAACACAGTATTCCCAGTGGGGACCAGAGGAGCTCCACCATTTTAATCATCTGTCCCTGGTGCAGCAGTGAGTTGTTAGCAGGGGAAGGCAGAGGATGGAGGGTAGGGTTGTTGGAGTCTTTGTCCCTTAAGCTTCTAGTATGAAAACCAGTTGAAACCCTCTAGAAGTCCCCCAAGAAATGGTGAACTGAGCTGTTACAAGGCTCATCCCATCCCATGAGCCAGTTTTTTGAAAAGGAAGCATGTTTACAGAAGTGCACGTCATTCTCCCCATCTTCATGAACCACAGTCTGAGAATGCCACATTAATGAGGATCTGATACTTTTGTGGCTTACTAACTCATCAACAAGAAAGTTCATGAACATTATTTCCACCCAGCGGATTCCACTGGTGTTCAGCTTTCCCAGGCATCACTCTGAGCTGCTTATAATAAAACCACAAATGCACACATGCATACATAGTTTACGCTCATAGTTATGTACTTTTCAGACAGGGCAGACAGCACACAAGGCACAATGCCAAACCTTTCAGAATAGTGAATTTACACTTTAAAACATGTATTTCCTTATTTGCTGTCTTGGTAAAGAAACCATTTTTTCAAACTCCCTTCAGCCATCTCTCCCCATACCCATAATAAAGGACTCAAGTAAATTCAGCAACGCAGTGAGAGTTATGTCAACCTGATGTGATGAGTTGGCACTTGAAAATTTAATCTCCCTACCATCCACCAGCATTAAATCTGCGTAGTGTGACTTTTAAACACATGCCAAAAAGCAGGGAAGTTACAGTGATGGCTTACAGATTACTTAGGTGCTGGCTTCATGAAATGGGAACAAAGACATCTGGGGCCAAGTGGAGAAAACTGGGCACCATCTAAATAAAAACCCTCACTGAAGTAATATAAATGTTGGTATAGTTAAGTTGGAATATCTGTAGTGAGAAGAGACAGGAAATGCAGCTGAAAGGATTTGGTTATCAACTGGTACTTGCACAAGCCTATGCATAGGATAGTCTCATGATGGTCAATGGAAATCAATGTTGTGCCAGTGGTGCTGCATTGATTTGCTCCAGGTAGAGCTTTTGCAGTCAGCGCCCTGCCTCACCGAACAGCATGGTAGGCACTGCTGTGTTCTCTGAAGAAAAGGGCAAAATAGCAGGTCTACCTCCCCACAGGTTGCCAAACTGACCACTTTTGTTCAGACATTCCTGGACACTCATTGCCTGGCATTATAAAAGCTGAGGCACCTCAGTCACAAATTTGCAAGCCAGGCCCCAGCTTCCCTTCCTCCCATTGCACTGCACTTCTGCGTTCCAAACATAGACCTCTTTACTCACAGAAGAACAACTTTACCCTAAGCTTAGGACATTTCATATGTTCTTGGCAAGACAGAGTCTTGACCTGCTATTAACTATCTGAATGAACAGGAACAGATATAGTCTGCAGAAGGATGTCTATGACTTTGTTACAGAGTGACGCTGAATCAATTGTGTGGACCAGGCTAATGTTGGTTATTCTTTCTAGGGAAAATGTGAAATTAACTTATAGTGGTGTAATGTAATTCCAGAAATGAGGTATACATCTTGCCTGTAATAGCTTTTGATTATCAGTATCCATATTTGTTGTTATTCTCCATTCAGAAAGAAGTGAGAATGTGCACAGGGCAGTAAAGGAGTACAAATGTTGTTCATTTTGTTGATGGTAAATAAAATTAGAATTTAAGTAACATGATCAAAGCATTTACTAAAAAGTATGTGTAGCTATTATAGTTGGAGCTGATCTATACACATTCTAAAAGTATCTTAAAAAACACAAGTAAAAAAGTCATGTCCATGGCTTGTAGTTTATTCTTTATCTTAAAATTTACTATAGATTATGATTATCTCCTTTGTCTATGATAGACCATACAGTAAAAGGGGTTTGTTGCTTTTTAAAGAAGTTCAATTTGAGTTAACATTTAAAGACATTTTCAGAAGTTCTTGTGTGTACCCTTAAAAGCAAAACAAGAAGGGAGGGAGGGAGGCAGGCAGGCAGGCAAGATACCAAGTAGGCAGTTTCTCAGTATGCTTATAGCTGGAGTAAACAATTTTGCAGGGCTTCATGTCCAGATTAATAGCAACATACTAGAGACATTCATTTACAGAGTGCATAAATCCCATAAGTTAGAAGCAAGTGTAGTACCAGGAATCCTCATGGAAGCCTGTACAGGCCAGACATGGTAGCTGTTACTCCACACCACACCCGTACCTACACATCCAGGATATCAGAGCAGCTGCTGTAGTAATAACTAAAGCAGTGATTTTCTCCAAACTGAAAGGTGGCAGCTTACATAGGCATTTATCTTGTCACCACCCAAATAGGACAGTGCCATCCAGTGAGGAGCTCCACAAGATTGCTTCTTCCACCCTACCAGTGGAGAAAAGCAAAGCAGTGATCAAAGAAAGGTTGAAAATTGTGTGGGAGCCACAGCTTCTGGTACCAGCATGGCAAATTTCTTTTGCTCCAGGGTGCAGGAGCTTGTTGCCTCTAGTGTCTCCCCAGACTCCAGCACAAAATGATTTGTCAGACTCTCCCTGCCACTCCATCCTGACTTACAGCACATACAAGTCTGTAACGGTGAAACCTGCCTAACTCCACACTGCACATGAAAACCTATCTATACACACTCTTTTTTGTTTTACTCCAGACTTACATGTGGGCATATGTACCTCAGGGTGGGCCTGCGTGTCACCCTGGAGCCCCTAATGAGGGAGCACAGTATCCGTCAGCGTTTCACCCAAGGGCTGAGCAACCCAGCTGGAAAGCTCAACCAACATGGCTGCTCCTGGGAGCAGTTCACATGGTTGTGGGCTGGGTAAGTGTGCTCTCAGCAGCTTGCAGTGGGACTTTGGCCCTAAATCAGTAAGTAATTAGCTTTACAAAAAGATTCTCTCAGAAACCTGTATTTTCTTGGCTCTTCTCTGGACCATTTTCTATCACAAAAGAGTGCCTTCTCACAGCAGTTCAATAATGTGTACAGCAAGGTATAGTACACATCAAGGGACATGATACAGAAAGAGACAGCTGTCAAAAATCAACATATCCTTCTCCTTTTCTGATACCCCTTAACCAGAAAACCCTTCAGATGCCTGTGAGATCACAGGTCAACCATTCAGACATAGGGAGCCATGGATTGGCAGCCCTTTCCCTCCAGTCAGCACCTCATCCTCCCATACAAAAAGTCACCACCCTTTTTCTGGCTGAGCACCTATAGGGAGGATGAGAACTCAGGCAGACCTGAAGCAAGCTGAGAAAGCTCCAGGCCACCAAAGCCCCTTCACTTCTACTTCCATCCACCAGGTCTTTCCCTCATCGGAAGTGTGACCCTGGCCTATGTGCATTGGCCATCACCCATGTTTGTTGCCCTTTCTGCTCTGTGTTTGAACCATGCTCCATATTAGCCCAGACACTCTATAAGGGGTAACCTGTCCCCAGTGTCTCAGACCTTTAATCTAGGCTGGGAGTTCACAATGTTGAAAGAAAATTTAAGCTGAGGTTAGTGTGTTGCCTTATTAGCCAGTAATCTTACTTCATTACCTAATTTAGGTCAATCTCAGCATGTACTGTTTACACTAGCCTTGCATGTGAGACCATGGGTTGGGGAAGCCTGCCCTGACAACCTAATGCTAGAAAGCCCACGGCTGCCACCATAGTGCCAGGGAAGAAGCAACCTACAGATGCTATTAGAGGAATAGTGTCACTGAGAGACAGGCCAGGAGTGCTGAGCTTAGAAATAACCACAAATCCCGATAGAAAAAAGTTAAACACAGACAGGCCAATGTGAAGAGCTCCAGCCAGAAATTGCACCTGCACACTGGTTAGGGCAATGGTGAGCATTAAACACTCTCTTTCATCTCCATAGGAGCTAGCAGATGTGTTGGCTTCAGTGTCCCTGAGTGGAGTCAAAAACCTTTGAAGTTCTTTTGTGAAGAACAGCTGCACCAAAGCACAGCTTAAAGCCCAAGCCTACCTACACTAGTCAGGGCTTATATCTGGCAATGTCAGCTCCAGGTGGCCTACAGTGGATTTAGGATTTTGCCATGCTTGCACATCAAGGAAGGTGGTGGAGCTGACACTGGATACACATAACAGGTACAGTAGCGTAACTAACCCACCTTAAACAATTCGGATTTAAAAAGCCGCTGAAGACTAAAAGATATTGCAGATTTTACTGCAAAAGACCTAAGCATAGTGACCAGCTAAAGACTCTGGGTCAGCCTTGTCACTAGTTGGTGTTTTCCAGAACACTAGTGAGCATATATTCATGTCCTGCGCTAAATAAATACGGCATCACAGCAGTAAGGACAATTCCGGCATTAGGAAGAGAGAATGAGGCCAGGGTGAGTCAATACATGTGGTCACAGTCATGAAGGGGAACCCAAGGGCAATTGCAAACAGCTAAATCCAAAGAAGAAAGAAAATCCTGCTTCCCAGTGCAAAAAGGTCCAAAATCAGGTCAGGAAGAGCCAGCCCCAGCCTAATATTGATTGCATCCCCTAATCTAGACAAACCTCTGAGTGTTTCCTTTCAAGTCTTTTGCTTTACTCCCTCAGGACTTTGGGTTTGGTTTCATAGCTGCTATTTTCTACATCAGATATAAAATGCAAATGCATGGGAAGGCACAACAAAGTTTGAAACTGGCCCAGAAGGAGGCTAGAAAAATGGAGAACTCCTTGTCTCTCTCTGATGAAAGGAAAGGAATCAGTAATGCTGAATGTAGGCTTAGTAGATAAACACTGTATTAAATAAGCATATCCGTTCTTAGCCCCTAAGCTAGCAGAGCACAGAAGCACATGCAAAATCAGAAATATTTGAGTAGTCCTGTTTATTTTAACGGAATTACTCCCATGCTTAAAGTTATGCACATGTTTAAATTCTCTGTTGTTCTCCAGTCTTACAAAGCAATCACTTTTCATATCCTAAGTGTCCATAATTTTAACATCCAAGGATGTTCCAGGGGTAAGTATTAATTTTGCCATTATTATAAATAAGAAACTGAATAAGGAAAAGATAGGTGACCTGTTACATGAAATAATAGCAATGACATTGTCATTCCTAAGTATGCTATCTTGACTCTTCGAGTTTGCTTTCTTGATTAACAGAAATACTCCTTTCTACTCATAAGGTACAAAATTAGTTGCATCATGAATAATTTTGTTTGCATTTCATTTAAATACTTCTACCAGTGACTAAGAGCTAAACCCCCAAAGTAGTTCTCTGAAGACACTAGGAAATGAGATCCACATTCTTACCTAAAAGCCAGCTTACATTATGGCATTCTAGAAGTGCTGTCTGCAATTTCAAATGGGCACAATGATTTCAGACCAAAGCCTTGTCAGCCCTTGTATATATCTAATCATTTATTGATCCACACTAAAGCAATGAAGCATGGGTAGGTAAAGATCTCCTATGTATGGTGTGCAGGACTTATCCTTGTTTCATGGGCATGCCTGGTGGAACTATACTGATATAATGAATATTTTTAATTGGTTGAGATCTTGCAACAGAAAATGCACAAGGTTTGTTGCAATCATTCAGACTGCTATTTATTTACAATTTACATTTATAACCTGGGGTTATGCAACCCAAAAAGCTGGCAAGTTTTAGTATCAGTTTACTATGGCCTGAATAGAAGCTTTGAAGACCAACAAAAGAAAACTGCAAGTTTATGGTGGGCTGCTGCCAGCTGAAACAGTTGATAGGAAGAGTCCACTAGCCACTGTGCTTGAAAACTCCATGACATATTGAGCACATAGGCAAACCTCCTTTTCTCTTTGGAGGTTGCTCTCCAGGATTTATCCTGACACTTAATGAACAGACTGCATGAAAGAGATGTCTTGTCTTGTTCTGCTGGTTATCATTCTTGCTTTTTTTTCCCCTCAGAATGTTTTCAGCAAGACCATAAGCTTGTGACAGAGTGAATTTGTGATCTTATCCAATCATCTGGGCTGTTTGCAAAACTTCAGTAGGTGGCAGCGTTTTGTTGATAAATGTTTTGTTATCCAAGTGATCTCATTTAGTGCAACTGTTGCAATATTAATAAACTGAACTTATGATTGCATTTGCCAGGACTGAAAATATTGCCATCCTATCTGGCATTTGCTCTTATCTGAACTGACAACAACATCCATTGTACTTATAAAAGGGAAAAGTCTCTGTGTTTGTATGTGTTAGGGGCAGAGGGGAAAGGGAAAACAAGAGGAGAAGCAAAGGCAGATTAAGATTAAAACATTGATGTTATTGGCGACCTGATTTGTGATTCTAATAGATGAGCTTTCTGGAAATTCTGTTAAATTGCCACTGCTGGGGAATATATGGCTCAAAAGAATAGTTAGTAGGTTATTGCCTCACCTCTAGCTCACCAGTTCATATCAAGCCAGTGTTGATAGCATCTGAAAATTGTTGCCACTTGGTAACTCATTTGGTGATCTGCATTCAATTCTGATTGGATAGGTGAGTACGTCAGCTAAAGATCCCATCACAGCTACTACTTGGGAAACCCAGATTGTAGAAGACATCAAGACTCAGCCCAAGAAAGAGTCCAGTAAGGATGAAAAGCGTAAGTGCTGCTTTACCGTGCTGCTATAAAAAAAAATAATCTTTGAACTTAATTCATTAATACAGCCCCTGTATATGTATATATACACACATATTATTACTGGACCTTTATAGAAATAGATCATTATTTTTATAGGTAGGTTACTATGTAACATGTTGACAGTTTTGCCTCTTATGAAAATGACTTCCTTCTTAGTCCAAAGTCCAACACACTATTCTAGACATAAAGAACAACTTGTGCAGAAGAGGATTGTCCCCACAGTCATCCACCAAGCATGCAGCTACTTAAGAGTAAAAAAAAAAATTAAAGTCTCTGACTCCTAAGGAGGAAGATCAAAGTCATTTGTTTTACTACAGGCTCTTCAGATTAAAACTGACTTAAATACACCAGGCTTTGAGCTAAATTCCGCTACCATTAAGATTTATTACAAAAATGCCATTGACATAAACTGAAGTTGGATCAGGCCTGTAGAGAACACATATGGACTAACACAAATCCTCTAGAAATTAGATATGATAAATAAAGCCAGGGTGCCGAAAGAAGCCTTATAACCACATTTGCATATATGGACATAACTTCTATTATTCAGGAAATTCTCCAAGATCGAACAATCAAGAAGGGAAAGACAGAATCAATGTTGCCAGATATCAAGGTGATTTAGACGTTGCAGAGGAAATTGCATAAAGATTAAAAGGTCTTTCAGCCTTATGAATGAAAGAGAATTGGAAAGAAGAAAGAGACAGCTATGCCATTGCAATCAAATATCATTTAAGTATGGCTCAAAGCCTACATGAATACCTGCTCTCAACTTTCAATGCGGATTCCAGTGTTGATCCTAGGGGCAAAAGTACAAATGACAATATGGGACTAAGACATCAGAATAAAATTACACATACAAGGTAGCAGCAAAACTCTAATGGCATTAGCAGCAGATGTTTGTGACAGTTTTCCTTCCCACCATTAGTTTGTAGGCAAAGTGCAAGAAGTCATTACTCATTGTAGACCATAGTCATCAGACGTATTCCACAACTGGCACTGAAAAAGTTACCAAGGTTTTAAACTCTCATGCCATCTCTGGAGTGATAGTGAATGGCAGTACCCCTGTTTATAACTGGAAAATGTTACCCAGACAACTGAAAGAACTGCAAGGACATTAACAGTCATGTCCAGTAGCTGCTAAGAGACCTGACTGAAACCGCAGACTCACCCTTCTCACCTGTGAGGAAAGGGAAGTAACAGGCCACCACTGTAACTTGGATGACCAGCTAGGTGAAAAGACAAAAATTATTAGAAGTGAATCATTGGATTCTGATGTCAGTGAAACCAAAGGTGAACTATGCACTTACAAAGGGGTCAGAATTTCACCCTAAGTGTTTCACTGCACGATGACATCACTTCCAATGCACACCTGACAAAGGATGCCAGTGCGAACTCATGTGTTTATACCAATACAGATCAAGTCTAAGAAAAGCAAAGATTTCCAAGGGACATCTGACCACTTAAACAAAGGAGGTTGGAACTGTGCCTGAGATGTCTGCACAATCTCTTACAGCAACTCCACACCCGGCCTCAGATGGCTGTGGTGGTGCCAGCCTCCATCTGCCATTCGCTATGTTTCTCAGCACCTACCTCTGTGATTTCACTTACGCTCCCTGTCACAGTCACAAAGCTTCATTCTTCTCTGTCTTCAAATCTGACCTTAAAAATGCTTCCTTCAAATGAAGCCTGGTGGGCCTTTGGCACTGCTACCTGAAGAATCTTGTCCACCATTGCCAGGCATGAGGAAAAATTTCTTCACTGAAAGGGTTGTCAGGCATTGGAAGAGGGTGCCCAGGGAAGTGTTGAGTCACCATATAGATATGGCATTACGTAAATGGTTTAGTGGTGAAAGACATCTCAGCATAGAGTCAAGAAAGCTAAAGGTACAGAACTGAAACTCAAAGTAATTGAAATATATGATGTAAGCATACACTGCATTCAAAGGAATATAAACCCAGAAATTCCTGAAGACATGAAGCAGCCCAGTGATGGAAAAGAAGCAGTCATGTTGATAATGATGGAATATGCAATAACAGGTTTGAATTCCCAATCTGCAAGGCACTTAGGCGTGTGATTATTTCTATTGAAATCAATAGAAATGCTTTTGTTCAACTGCCTTGTTTCTGTTAAAATGTCTTATCTTCATGATATAAGGATAAAGGAGATCTGTTGAAGTTGAGATGGAGAAGGTAGATTGTTAACCAGACTAGTTCAACAGATACTTGTTGCACAAACAAATTATAGTTGCTGTAAAAAGGGATTTCTTCCTCATGAAGGCATGCGAATGGCCATTAGTATTTATTTACTTCCATTAGTGGGAGAGTTAATATTCAGTATCAGTACTTGGAGACTGACATACTTTCTGTCTGCAACAAGATGATTACTTGTGTAAATATGCAGTGTGCGCTTACAGTGTGTGATAACAAATGTTAGTGTGCACATAGGCTTCAGAACACAGCACATAAGTGGGAGATTTTTTCCCTGAGTGAGAAAGAACACAGTATCCATAGATAGCCTCTAAATAATGTGCTAGTCAGGTCAGACCTCTTCAAGGTCTTTCTTTTCAAGGAGCTTGCACCACTTGCTATGCCTTCGAGTAAAAATAAGGTACTCCCATCTTGCTCTGATTTAGTTTGCTAACTACAACTTTAATCATATTTGGATGAGAAGACTAGTGTTTACTATACCACATGGCTGCTGGAGTCTGAGCAGAGACCAGTACATTGTCTTTCCTATGATCTTCCTGAAAGCCTTGAAGATAATTCCACTATCTTGCTTGCAAAAGAAGGAAAAGGCTTGCCTGTATTTTATTTCACCTGCACCTGTAGTAGTAACTAGAGCCTAAGACAGGTGAAGCTGGGGCAGTGCCTAGCTGTCATGTTTGGTGTACAAAGGCAGTCACTTGGAAGAAACCAACACACACTTTTGAAATAGAGGGCTAGACCTCAGCTACTATAGCATAAAATCAGATTAGCTCCACAGAAGCTGGAGTTATCACCATCTCACAGCAGTGATGCAGTTCTGAGTCTGACCGACGATGCTGTAAGTACCCAAGCTAAATTCTGTCTCTGTATCAAGTGTATGAATACCAAAAAGATTTTACAAAGCTTCAAAATAGCAGAAGGGCAAAGAGTGCTCAGTAGATAAGCAGAAAAATAAGAGTTTGCCACTTATTCTTAATTTTGAAATGTCTAATCCAGGTCATGAAGGACAAAGCTAAAACTCATGTGCTTATTAAGTATGCAATGCCCTAAGGTGTGTGTCAACAATACATAAGTGCTTACTGACTAATCTCTTGAAAAGGAATGGAGGTTCAGGAAAGCCGTGTGGCTGAGAGAGAAATGCAAATGCAGATCGACCCCATAATGAAAAATCTTCTTATTAAACTGTGTTTTATCTTGGAGCAGTCCTTTTCAGAACATATCCAAGCAGAGATAAAGGCATCTTACCATACTCATTAAACTGTGCATGGTTTGATGCAATCAGACTCAGACCATTTGCATATGGATCAGTTTAATCTAGTTCTTCCTGTCTCACACCTATTGTTAATCATGCCTAGACTCCCTCCCCCCTTCCTAATAGTCATCCCCCCTCCTCCTCCATTCCTTTGATTCAAGTAGATAAATGAATAGGCATAAGGACGTCAACATCTTTCTGACTGATCATCTGCCTTGTATGCTCAGAATGTCCCATATTTTGCTGATTATGGCCTGGTTGGCATCCCATATGCTCCTGATAGTCTCTGTCTTTGATGATTTAGGAAGACTGAGGAAGTCAGAGGAAGAGTATCAACTCAGCCTGTAAACCCCAGCTTATGTTTACCCTTAGCCACAAATCAAGCGAGATTTGTGTTCTCAACTTATTCAGCATTGTTAGAAGATCTTTCTCTGAGTAGCATGTTAAACTGAACAAAGTGACTCCTTTTCTTTCAGGGGCTGAGTATTATTTCTGCACTTAGCCAGCAGTGGTGATAGCTGCTTTTACATAATCAATCTACAGTGGTAGGGGGACACGATTTTTGAACAAGTAGATAGTTTTATCTCTTAGGTGCAATACTGTTTGGGTCTTTTAATAACAGTGCTAGAGCTTTGTCAGACTTTCCCTCTGAATGGCTGTTTGTGCTGCTTTTTCAGAGAATAATTACAACCACAGGTAGAATGACTTTACCCCAGATTTATTGTCATGAATCCCCAAACTTAGCTTTGTTTTTTAACTGTAGGGTTTTCATCTCATTGTTCAGAATTTTCTGACCAGCAATATCATGATTATGGCTTTGGGAAGGGAATAGCCTTTATGATTCTGTGATGAATGTGAAAGCAACAGATTGGGCAGTTTACACAAAATGTCTGGCATGGTGATTTTTCCACTCGAGGCTGATGCTGTGCAAGTCTGTGGAAATGTTCATACACCTGTATTAAAAACATAATCTCTATTTTCGGTTGTTTTATTGTATTCTGTCCATAGATTTTATATAAAGCCAGCTTTTCACACAACCAAACTAAACAGGTTGTGTTTGATTCTCTTTCTGCAACTAGCATATGTCCTCTGAACAGTGAAGGTCAAGGTCCCAGGAGGATCTGCCTTTCAGCAGCATAGTTTTTTTCTTTCACATAAGGACAATGATGTAAGTGCAGTTGGATTCAGCATTCACTCAATCAACATCACACAAAGTGAGCCTGATCTTACCTTTGTAGAGATGGTGACATGGGTGAATTCCCCCAGTCTGGAAGGGATTTTGTCGTATACATAAAGTGGGTGCAAACAGTGCAGTTGCTGAGTAAGGACATGAAGGAGAGCTTCCGGATTCCATGTTCTCCTGTATAACTCCCAAGGTGGCATGTATGTATTGTGATTAAGACTACGTTGATCACAGCAATTCATCCCTGATGGTCCTCCTATTCTGGTGCAGGGGAAAGTATGGGCCAGCTGAATGGGACAGCTTTAGACAGCTAATAGAGATGAACATACGCATCTCATGCATTAATATTCAAATTCATTTCTGCTGATTATATTTCAGCTTAGGACGATGCATTATTTATATTGAAATCTTTTTATAGTATCTTGTGAGTAAGGAAGTTACAGCTCATGAGGTGGAGAAGATGAGCACTCCTTAGCAAGGGGTAGTCTCTGCTGTGTCTTCATAGCATTTAGTACACTGGGCTGTGAGCTTACTGAACACTCTCAGACATTGCTGTAATTCCAGACAATCTAAGAAACAAGACTTAATCTCTGACAGCTTTTTCCACAGGACATGGAGAACTTCATTAACTCTGCCTGCTTTGCTGGAAACAGGAAGGAATTAAAAAAATCATGCTAAAAATGTTAACTGAACAATTTTAAACCCCTGGAGGAGAAAAAAGGTTATATACAATTTCATTTCCTGGGAAGGACTGAGGACCAGGTCAGCAGGATTTTAGACAAATTTGATGCAGTTCTCCCTGTTAAAATTTTGTGCCTGAAACTACAACAGCCTCGACACTTTTTCCCTTGTTTGAAGCACAAGAAAGGTTCCTTTTACAGAAGTTTCAGCTTCTACAGGGGATTTCAGCTGGCTGAATCCAATGATTCATTGTGAGAAAGTATATAAA
Organism: Nestor notabilis; assembly: GCF_000696875.1. NCBI lineage: Eukaryota > Metazoa > Chordata > Aves > Psittaciformes > Psittacidae > Nestor > Nestor notabilis. Next base: position 24,722 of record NW_009941560.1, on the reverse strand, counting down.
GATGACTGTGGCTCCTCTAAACCCTTTTCTGCTGCTAAGGTGGCAGTTTTAAATTCCTTGTCATGATATAAGTAAAAGGAACATTGGAAAGCATGCACCAGAAGAGGCTGATCTAAGATTTAACAATCTTCAGAACTGTATTTGCTAATTTGGAGTAATTGATTTTTCTCAATCTTCATGTTCCTTTTAATTTAATTTATTTTCAGTGTGCAGTGTTTTAGAGACAAGAGGCTTGGAGAGGTAGTGAATTTCCATCCTCTGGCACCATATTAATGAAGCAATATTCCTACACTAGCCCCTGTCCCTGGAGCTAGTGAGGTGCCTGGAAGCAGTAGGCAGCTGTCCCTCTGTGACACAGGCACAGGACAGAAAAGAGGCATATAAGGGTGCTAGTGAGCTTCACAGGTATTATTAAAAAGAGAGGAAAGCTAAGAGTGCAGTACCTTGAGCTTGCTTCATATTTTCATGGGAGTGCATATGCACTCACGGGTGCAGACTCACTTGTGTCACTTTCTCTTCTAGTCTGTCCCAAGCCTGCTCTCTGATGCCTAATACCTCTGCTTCCCAGACAGCTGAAGCTCTCATCCAGCTCTATTAAACAGTGGCTATTTCTTCAACCCATTTGATGCCAGGGCACTAGCAACAGGCACAGCAATGGGACTGCTCTTTGTTTTCAGTCTCTGTGTCCAGAGTCACATTATCTGCTGGGACCACTGCTCTGAGGTGCTGGGATACAGCCTGCTCAGGGCAAATGACATCTCTGGGCAGTCGTTGCATGGTATAAGCAAAACAAAATAGTTTCAAAAATCTGCTATTTAACTAAATTCAATCACAGTTTTACAATTATGTCAAAAGAAAAAGCCTCTGGTGCCCTTTCATTCCCCAGAGAATTCATAGCTTTCCTTCAGAGAGTGAAGGACCATTTGGTAATCTGCAGCTTGTGTACTGAAGACATGGGCTAAAGGAGGGTGAGTGAGTGGAGTTGGAGCTGGGAAAAACAAAACAATATTAATAACATTTTTATATCTAACAGCTGCCATCCGCACATAAATACCAGCCACTGGCATGGAGTACCCTCAATTGCCTTTAGTTTTGTTCATGCTAAATTCTTCATTCATATGTGCTGGGAGAGAAAAATCAAGTGTAAATATTCAGCCTGCAAATAAGTAAGGATTACATGAGAAACTGTTTTGTTACTCTTTCCTTTTGTTTTTTATTCCTGCCACATGCTGTGTGTTCTTAGAAGACATGAGAATTCATTCTTCTGAGTGAAACTCATGCTCAAACCAAAATACAGTAAGCTAGCATTTTTTTTCTGCTGGTGAAGTACTTTGAGACCACAGCATCACAGTAGGTTGTGATATAAAGGTTTATAGTCAAGCATCTTAAAAAACACCATCACTTTCAATAAAGTCCCCAAGCCCATCTTCTCCTCCCGTTGAAAATTTACAAGCAAATTCAAACAAACTGATTTTTTTACAGCGTATGTATGCTCAGAGAGAATTTTAACTTAGTACGCTAGTGCGTTTTCCCACACGACATCCTTGTCTCTAAATTGGAGAGACACCAATTTGATGGATGGACCACTCAGTGGATAAAGAACTGGCTGGATGGCCGCACGCAAAGAGTTGCGATAAACGGCTCAATGTCCAGTTGGAGACCAGTGTGTCTCTCAGGGATCAGTGCTGGGATCTGTCTTGTTCAACATCTATGTCGGTGACATGGATAGTGGGATTGAGTGCACCCTCAGCAAGTTTGCCAATGACACCAAGCTGTGTGACTCGGTTGATACGCTGGAGGGAAGGGATGCCATCCAGAGGGACCTGGACACGCTTGTGAGGTGGGCTGATGCCAACCTCATGAAGTTTAAGCAAGCCAAGTGCAAGGTCCCACACCTGGGTCGGCACAACCCCAGGCACAGCTACAGGTTGGGCGGAGAAGAGATTCAGAGCGGCCCTGCAGAGAAGGACTTGGGGGTGGTGGTTGATGAGAAGTTTGACGTGAGCCGGCTTCAGTGTGTGCTTGCATCCCAGAAAGCCAACCGTATCCTGGGCTGTACCAAAAGAAGTGTGACCAGCAGGTCATAGGAGGTGATCCTGCCCCTCTACTCTGCTCTCATGAGACCTCACTTGGAGTATTGTGTACAGTTCTGGTGTCCTCAACATAAGGAGGACATGGAGCTGTTGGAGCAAGGCCAGAGGAGGGCAATGAGGATGA
>NW_009941560.1:6130-22307 GCF_000696875.1 Nestor notabilis | reverse complement strand
GTGAGGCACTGGAATAGGTTGCCCAAGGAAGTTGTGAATGCTCCAACCCTGGAGGCATTTAAGGCCAGGCTGGACAGAGGCTTGGGTGACAGAGTTTAGTGTGTGGTGTCCCTGCTCATGACAGGGGGATTGGAACTAGATGATCTTAAGGTCCTTTCCAACCCAAACCATTCTATGATTCTATGATAGAACAAAGTGGAAGATGTCTTTCAATGTTATCTGCCATATATCAATTAACTAAGGGAGTCTGAGTCTCGTTACTAAATGGGCAGCCTTTATAATCATCATTCACTAAATACAGATTAAAAGGTTTGAAGATAATAATTATCTTTCCTATCTTACCTTTACAGGGGTACCACTGTGCTTTACACTCAACATAAGTCATGCACAATACTTACTATTGAAGGACAGGTATCTATTCAGCCTATCTTAATTCTTAGGTCATCACTGTAGTATCACAGCATTTCACAGATGTGTGGCCTAATGATAGTGCTTTCCTTTTTTCCTCTTCTTCCTTCAGTCTACAAGTGCCGGGCATTGACTTCAGTGCAGACTTCCTGGGTTTAGTATAGGAAGAATACGTCATTAATGCTGTTTTTGTCATTTGCCTCCAAGGCTTGCTCTTATCCCAGCTACGTTAGGGTGTTTGTCCTGGAGATGTAAGGTTGTGACAGAGCAACTTGAGTTTCTCATAACCAAGACCCTCCCTGCTAGACTGTGCTTGGCTGGGAGAGAGCCCCACTGTACTGCGACCAGACAGAGAAGCCTGGGGAAGAGTCTGGGCACAGAGCAGCAGGCTGTCAAGTCCATCCCAGCTTGTGAAGCATGTCCAGCTACCAGTTAAATAAACACTACCAGTTTATTTAAAATAACATCCAGCTAATCAGCAAATTAAGAACATAGCCGAGATCTCTGATCAAACATGAGGTCAGAAAAAACGAGTGAGAAGGGTCTCTCCTCGCTGAGCCCATTTCTTGAAGAAATGGGCAGGGGCATTGTGTAAAGTACTTGGCAAATTAATCAAATATATAATCAACTTGGTTCCTCTCACAAACTGGGCTTTGCAAGTCCTTATCATCCCGAGAGATACGTACTGTCTCTGGTTTAGATTCATATTCATGAAAAGCAGATACAGTGTTGATATCTTGCACTTCCTTATCAGAAATACTTTGCGGGAGACATCCTGTACAACATTTGCCCTTCCACAGCTATATCACATCACACACTTAAGTAAACTGTCTAGTGCACAGAGGTTTTTCTTCTCCTCTGTCATCTGTAGCATAATAATAAATAATAAAATCCTATATAAGAATTTTTCTGTTACTTCCAAAGTAAATGATCCTTCTTTTTGAACTATAAATGCCATCCTATTTCTTTCTGCCAGACTACTAGAAGAAGTCTTCAACTTCTTCTGTGCTGTTATTTTAACCTTTTCTGTGTTCACAATGCCCCCCAACCTCATACCAGCAAGAAAATACATCACCATGCCTTTACTTTTCATGCAAAGGTCATTACCAAAAATAAGACTGGTCCCCAGTTCTCATTCTTCCTCCTTTGAAAAGTCATGGACTACAGCACCTAAGAAAATGGAAACAATTATGATGTCTTTGGTGGGGGAGATTGGCCCATTTTATCTGTGACCAGACATCATCTCACAGGTCAGTTAAATTAGAAACTTACATGTTTGCATGTAAGTTCCAACTATAACATGTATTCCTTGTTTCACTGGGTACCCTAGTGTGCTGAGCAACTGAAGGAAATGAGACTGGCCACAGCACATTAACCAAATCTCGGAAACCACAGAGTGCCTTCTTGTCTCAGAGCTGTAAATGAATGTAATAATGCTTATTCATGTGCATAAAGTGCTACAGAGGAGTAAGTAAGGAACTCTGGACTACAAAGCGCACATTTCACTGGCCAGTGGTTTCCAGTGTATATATCTGAAATTGCAGTGAATAATGAACAGTTTGTTTTACTAGTGTCCACACTTTCTTCTCTAGCTCTTTGAAGAGTAGGCTTGTGTTTGAAAGTCATAGGCAGAGCCCTATGCCCTTGTGCAGCTTGAATTTTTTGCTTACAAACTGATATTTTGCAGATTACATCTGTAACTGCACTATCCTGTAGGCACATAATATAAAAGGAAAAAAACCCATTCTTTGTGGAAAGAAGATTAATAATATACACCCAGCCTCCACCAACTTCAATACACAAAGACAGCCATGAACAAATTGGTTAGGAATCTGAAGGAATTATTTCAAATTATGAGTGTCAAGAAGAGGGTTTTTTAAACACAGACAGTAAATACCATGAAGCATGCTATGAGTTTATTCCAGTCATGAAGCAGGATCTCACTGCTGTTCTCTTATCAGGAGCACCTACATTGTCTCCATTCTACACAGCCGCTAACACATGGCATATTTAAAGAACATCCTAGCTTCGGTATACAAAAAAGTCTGATTTTTTTATGTTGCTTTTTGTTTTGGGTTAGTTTTTTTGCTAATCCACAGTCTTTCTTCTACAAACTCAGAAATAAGTCTCATGTCGAATCAGGGACTATCTATGTGTCTGGGTTGGAGTTTTTGTGTAGAAGGTGTAAATACTTCCCAACTTTTTCTGAAAAGCTGTCTTCTACTGACTTCTACATGCACTTTTCTGCAATTTTATAGCTAGCACAAGCTAAGCAAGGTCAGACAAAGTCAGCTGTTGGAGCAACATCATTTAAGGTAAACTTTCCTAGTAGAGAAAGGAGTACTGGTAATTATAGATGTGGTAGACCTTTTTGGACTTGGTACTGATAAAGCAAGTGAGTAAGGGCAGTAAGAAAAGTCAGTGTACTGCTAGAGGACCCAGTAGTTAGAATATTTGGAAAATGAAGGGGGTTTTGGCTGCTTGTGGTAGTAAAAGAGCCCTGAGTATGTAGAGGCGGCAGTGATGGTTTAATGCGAGCATCACATTCTTCCTGCCCTGTGATCCTAGCAGCGCTGAACAGCTCACTACCACTTACGAGTCACTACTTCCATTCTAGTGCATTTGCTTTTCCAGTAGAACTCTCTCCCAGGTCTATCCTGAAATGCTGTGTAGCAACGCAGAGCAACGTTAGAACAGTTGCCACATTATACCATGTCTGCAGCCATGCCCTTGCAATGGATAACACAGTCTATGCATGTTCCCTTCAGCCTGTCAGTACTCAGGTATCATTTGTACTAGTATAGAGTGAAAAGCACTAACAAAATGTGGGGTGTTATAAGAAATGCATTAGCCCTTTCACATTTAAAGTCTAATACAATATGTATTTTAAATTACAAAACTATTTTATCAAATATGCACAGTTTCTCTTCCTCTCTAATTTGGCTGCTGCTGCAGCTGCTACTATTCAGTTTAGCCTAAATCATGAAAATACAAAATCATATTCTTGTTTACCGCCACTTTCTCCTCCATCTCACCCCTCCTCCACATTTTTCTCTCTAAGCTGCTTGAAAACACTCAGTTACCCAGCCCTGGAGGTGAAACTACTCAGAGAACTTCAAGGTTATGAGATGCAAAAGCTTGGCTTTTATTTGTCTCACAGTCAGAGCACAGGATGAAAACCTCCGTTGTGCAGCTCTGCTAACACATAAAGGAAGCTTTAATTGAGTTTAAAAAGCAAGTGTATTTTTACATAATTAGGAAAAACAAAATCCCCCATAACAATGTTGAACAAATGGTGGTGGTGTTTTTATCAATTTAGTTGGAACATTGGGGGAAAAAAAAAAGGCAAAGAAGGCACCAATGGCCAAAGCAGATGATAAACAACATTCAAGGTGCTACTGCTATGTTAGATAGAAAAGCAAAACCATTGGTGAGAATTAAGTACTCACTGCAGAGAGGGAGAAACATTTGAAGTTATCAAAGAGAGAAGTTTTGATGTCAGAAAGAAAGGAATCTTGGTTTAAAGGACGGTTAAAGCTTTTACTTTGGAATGATCTGAATTTTGAAAAGTCACCCAAAAGAGGTAAAGAACAAACCAGGGAGTTCAAGAGCTAATAGCTGTGGTTATAAAAAAAAAAAAAAAAAAAAAAGAATAATTTGTGGGTGTGAGCAATAGATAGGAATGTTTTAGGGAGCTGAGCTCAGAGATCTGAGATGCTTTGTCTTGAATTGCTGGTTAAGTCATTAGGACTCCCACTTTTCTTTGTAAGTCTTGGAGCAGTTTGCTCAGTCATTGCAGAAGAAATTAAAATTAAAACTCCACTTTTCTCTTTGCCTGGGTGGTGCCTGAAAAACAATACATATTTATGTGTGCAGAGTTGTCAGCATGTTACACAGCACTTGTAAGCGCTATCCATATTCAGTGATACGGTTGCACAATTACAAAGCACAAGTGCTTGCATCTCTCTTGAAGATGTACAATAGGAAGCTGTTTGAAATATTCCCACTGCTATTACACCCAAGTGCATTTTTACACAGCTGTCTTTGTCAGCAATTTGTCCTCGTGCTCTGATAGTAGCAACAATCAGATGCACTGAGGTATGCCAGAAATTATACATCTCCAGACAAAAGGGAGATGGAGTCGGAACCTGTTGGGCCACATCCCCACAGTGCACCTCTTGCAAGGTGACCTTGTCTTCTGTGGGCTGGGGGCACTCAGCTTTCCAAGACCTCCCCCCGCAAAAGAAATTAAGCCATTTCAATGCCCACAGGCAATCACATTGCAAGCTTATTACTTGTAATTGCCACCTTACGCCCCAACTTCTCTGAGTACTGCTCCTGTTGGTCCCCAGTCATGGGTTGCCTCTGCTTCTGCTGCACAAGCTGCTGGCAGCACAAGCTGCTCCCTGGGAGCACAGCCCTCCTCGGGAGGCAGCTGCTGGGGACTCCCACAGCACAGGCAATAAATAATAAAGACCCATTTGGGGCAGATGTGCCAGCTGCTGCACACAAACAGATGTGGGTGCAGACTCTGAACTGCACCAGACTGCCAGATTTGGATCAGAGCAAAATAAAAATCAAAGCACAAACATCCCCAGGACAGTGAAACTTTTAACAGGGATGATATAAAATGGCTGCCAGCAGTTGCAGAGGATTGGACTGGAGCCAGGATACCTTATAATATTTGTAGTAGCCCCATAAAAAAGCAAACTGACTTTCAGAGGATGGAAAGGGGCTGTGGTTTTGTGTTTGTGTGTGCTGTGGTATACGCATGTGTTCATTTTTATTGAAATCATGCACTTCCATCATTTCCTTGATGGCTTGATTTTGGGAGGATTTCCTGATAATTTGTGCCAAATGAAACTTCCTTTAGTTATCTGCCTGCTGTATCTTCTGATAACTTGCCCTGTTTCCTAGCTCCAGTCATGGCTGATGAAACTAGATTAAGCTTCCAAAATTACACTGCAGTGAATCAAAGTTAGAGAAAATAGCAAGGAAGAATTAAATATTGTCCCTACACTGTGCTTCAGCCAAGCTGAATCCAAATCACTGCAGAAGCAGAGCTCTCAAAAAGCCACTTTTAAGGTGAGCAGAGGAAATGCCATCTTCCTACCACATAGTGGTTTTTGGTCAGAATGGAAAGTGACGTCTATTTTGAGACAGTCTGTTTTTCTCATATTGCCAACTAGATGGAAGAAGGAAAATCTCTTGCATGACTGCCAGCTCAGGAATGGTTGGGAGAGGTACCACATTTGACCCGCTTTATGGGAAATACAGGAAAATGCCACAGAGTTGAAGAAAAGAGCTGACTTCACCTAGTTAATTCTAACCAGATTTGGGTTGTGTTTATGTCTGGTAAGGAAATTAGATCCCTTGGATTAAACTACTGGGTTGGTTGGTGATTCAGAAAACACTGTCATCGCTAAACTCCTCCATCCACATGGTCCTATGCAGTGACCTGTGGAGACATGGTATCGAGCTCTAGGTGAAGTAATTTATTCACCAGGAGCAATATTCCCACGTCAGGACAACTTTCCTCCTCAGAGCAGCTAGCCTTCCTGGCAAGCAAGGTTTTTCCCTTCTGCTGTTTTGTGGAGGGCTCAGAGGATGCCAAAGACTTGCCTCAGTCTGCAACACAGTCCAAAATTTCCTGTGTGGACTTCTGTGAAGAAATATCTTCTTCTGTCCATGATCTTACTCAAGAAGCTTCTAGGCACATGCAGGAGCAATGGGAAGCTGTACTTCTCCTGGAAATCCATGGCATCATATTGCCTGCAGGTTGCTTCTTGCACTGTCTTGGTACCAACCCAGTCTGGTATGGCCACCAAACAGTTGTATACAGACAATCTAGAGCGTAAGTTTTTTGAACTGGTATTAACACCCATTGTCAGTGCTATTTTTGGCTTCTCTCCATGTGGCTATTATTGGCTTAAGGATTTAGATTAAGCATTTTAAAATACCTTAGTGAACCAGTGATGCTAGCATAGAAATCAATTGCTGAAGGGGATGTGAAGTCTTTAGTTCCGGTAGCTTTTAAAAATAGGCTGCACAAATGTCTTTCATGTGTAGTTTAGAGGTAGTGCCCAGTCTAGACGACCTCTTGAGATGCCACAGATGTAACTGGTACCAAAGATCACAGCATTTGCACATGTGCAAGCATAGGTCACCAGCAGTTTAGTCATAGCAACAGTGAATATATTGATTTGGAGAAACTGCAGCTCACTTGGCCTAAACCAACACACACAACAATGCAGTCTGGGCCAAGCAACAATGAGCTGCTTACATCTGTCAATCTGAAAACTCACACCACCTGCATGGAGAGGCTGTGAGGTGTTCTCGCTTGCTCCTGGCAAACCGCCTCCCCCTCTCAGGGTGCTGGGGTGGGCATGAGGAAATAGCATAGTCTTGGGCTCTGGGAGGGTTATCCCACCTTCCCTTCAGCTTTCTGCCCCTGATAAAATTTAACTGCTGTGCAGTGGTACCACGAGTGATATCTGGGGTGGGCCTGCCTATCTGGGCTCTCTTTGGTGTGCAGTTAAGTTTAGAGTCAGGATGATGTTCAGCAACTATCTGAAGCCTTAAGCTCGATTTTCTTTACATTTTACACTCTTATCAGGAAATAAATCCCTCTTTGATTGGGGGTAGAATTGAAAAGCTGGCAGGTCACTGTCTTCATTGCTGTGCCTGCAGATACAAATTCACTCAGTTACTGTGTAACTGTGAGTGACACAGAGGGCATCACAGGCCAGAGCCCGGTTCACAAGTGAGGGAGTCATATAACTCATAGTAAGAGTGACAATAGGCATGATCTTGCTGGTGATATGCTCCAAGAAGACAGGGGGGACCGAGGATTAGTGGCAAGTACTTACTCTATCTTGGCCGCAATACTGATGATGTCTTCCTATAGCTCCTTCCCGGTACAACTGCACCATCCACTTAATACCGACCGCCATTTTCTTAACACCGCTCTTTCTGACAAAGGAAAATATTTTTGCTTTCATTATGTTATGTCCAACAGAGTAAACAAGCCCCTTATACTGCAGCAAATCCTCTTTCTGTTTTGTGGGGCATCTACTACAGCTTTTGGCAGTGACAGAAACAGCAATACCTCTCCATATGGCCAAACCTTTCCTGCCACCTGTACTCTGGGAGTGCATTTGTCTGACACAGCATCCTGGTGGGCTTTCAGTGAAAACACGGTCACGGCACACCATCAAGCCCACAGTGTCCATGTTTGGTTTGGCTCACTACCAACCAGCTGTTTCCAAACAGCTTCTGTTCATCCAGAGACTTTATAACACTGCTCTTGGTAATAACAAGTAAAACATGCTTAGAAAAACCTTTTATATGTATCTCACATACTGTACCAGATCTTTTATGTGGTATAGATCTTTCATGTGTATTTTTTGTTTCACTGAGTGAATTTGATATATTTCAAGAAAACAGCAGATAATAAAGTCTTGATTTAGGTTTGAGCTTTCCTACATTTCCAGATTATTCAGAATTGAGATTCCAGTCCATACTTAGTTAAAGGTGTTTGAACTACAAAACGTACTTAGATTAGTTGGGCACCTTGGCAATTGTTAATCACTAATTTCTTCTTTTCCAGTCCATTCCACTTTTATCAGTGTACTGAGTGAATTCCTACTTCGGTCCACTAACTTCACAAGAGAAATAACACTCATGGACAAGCTCGTAGCCTGTTCGAAAGTTGGGAGCAAAGTGGAACAACAGATTAACACTGTACTTGCATAGGATGGATGGCAGGAGACCAGCCAGCTGTGAAGAGGTAAATTTAGACAGGAACAGTTCTTTGCAGTCACAGTAGGAAATTAAACTACACTTGTTTAAAGGACTTTTAAAAGAAATCAAGAGAAATACACAGGTATAAGCAAGGAAGATGAGGAAAGGAGACAGTTTCAGGACTGAAGGCAGGTCAAGAGGACAAGGAAAATGAAGAAAAATAGTGTCATTGGTGACCATTTGCATACCAACCTCTTTGCATACAACAACATATCCTGGTGGATCACAGCACTTTGGAAGCTTAAAATGAGAAGGAATTTTAGATATTTCCCACAAGCTAGCTTCCAATGGATCTGAAACTGATGTTACTCATGCCAATGCACTACAGTGCAGTTTAGCAGTATGAAACACTATTAGAAGTGAAAGCAGCAGTTGGTGAATTGTAAGAGCTGCTCAGATTTTCTACTTAAAGATTCATGATTGACTCTTCTTCATTAAAGAGTTCGGTGAAGTTGGATGCTTTTATTACTGTATTACTCGCATCTTTTCAAGTCCAGCAAGTCTGATGAAAAATATGTGTGTTTGAAGAGTGCGATGTATCTCTACAAAAGTAGAACCTATTTCTCCTCCAGGTTTTCCTTCCTTCAAATTTATGCTGTGTTCTGCCTCATCAAAAGAATAAGATGATGGTCATTATTCAGTTTATTCTCATCAGGCTATGTCAATGTTGGATATCAATACAGAGTTTTGTGGCAAGAAGCTCATGTAACATATTTTTCTCTGATTTAGACTCAAAACCAAAGAAGAATTAACTTACAAGATGAGGAGTTCTTTTCATGCCTGTCCTTCAACACATAAATGAATTGTGCATCTTCGGAGGAGCATTTGCAGGTGTTTGAGGGTTCTGTGCTATCTTCACTTATTTGAATACTGGTTTTGTTGAATATTAGTCTTAATAGTCAACAGTTTTATGTTTTCATGTAACGACTTGGTCCCAAAGTCAGCTCAGAATGTCTCACGTGCATGGAGGATCTCAGAAAATTTCCCATTCAAATATGTTGTGAATTTTCCAACCCTGGAGGTGTTCAAGGCCAAGCTGGACAGAGCCTTGGGTGACATAGTTTAGTGTGTGGTGTCCCTGCTCATGGCAGGGGGTTGGAACTAGATGATCTTAAGGTCCTTTCCAACCCTAACTATTCTATGAGTCTATGATTCTATGGCAAATAGGTTACAAATGTCACAATGTGGGGACCTTAGTCAGGCAGAACTTCTGAATTTCTAAATTTTTCCTTCTTCCTGATAAAAATGAAATAGCTTTTTCTCCTCAGTTAGCCTCTCAATGCTTCTTACTCCCACTGCTTTAAAGCTTTTATTGACATTCTTGTCTCTCCAGCATGAAACACATAGCCCGTGTCAGTAGCATTTCTGTCAGATTGAGAAAAGTCTGACAGCACCCTTGGCTTTCCTAGTTGAGCCTAAGAAACCCAGCATGCCAGATACTTCTCAGAGCAGAGGCTTTTCACTGCTTCCAGGATTGGACCACACCTATCTCAGCAGCCTCAAACAGCACCTGCAATCAGTATGTAAAAATCTATCATGGAAAGCTGCTTGCTGGGGTAATTTGTGTCTCCATGTGCCATACGTTTAAACAAAAGCGTGTGACAATCACAGCAGCACACTGTTCAGAAGTCATACGCAGTTAACAAAATGCAGTGTGAGTGTTGGCAGGCCTGCTGGTCTGGGTCATGCAGCCAAAGATGAACTTATAAAACACAGTAAATGGGATGGGAAGAGAGGAAAGGCAATCAGCATTTGAAACCATGCACCAGCTTGATAGGAATGCTCTGCAACTGCCTCCCAGTTTTGCATTTCCATTTTTTTCTGCCTGGCTGGCTCACACAAGCACTCATCTACCCGTCCTTCCACCAAAGCATTGGTCTTGAAGAATGAATCAAGTTTAGACAGGGGTACTCCAAATTTTTACTCTGGAGAAATCCCCACATCAGAGGGGTATCTAGGGTGTTACAGATAGACTTCCATGGCAGAAGTAGCTCATATCTTTCACAGAAGAGATAAAAAGCTATTTACAGGAAAGGTGGAGTCCCTTACTAGTGAGTACCATGCCACATTTTCACGTGGTGGTATGTGGTGGCACAGTCCCCCATCCAGTCCATGCTGCAAAGGGTTTATTTTCCTGTTCTGGGCAAAAAGTGCGTTTCATGGGGCTCTGATCTCTGCCAAAGGAAGGAATGGATTGGGTGTTTTATGCAGGGAGGAGGGAGATGTTTGTGTTCAGGCAGCAATTATACCCTGAAATCCAGAGGCTGACGGTTGCTGCTCCGGGGCAGCCGACTTTGCTTCCTGCAGCTGGCTGCTTAATACTCCAAAGGTGATGAAACCTGAAGGGAGCCACTGAATAGGTGGTAATTATGACTGACACAATGACGGCTTGTGCAGACATGTAACTGTGGAACAAAACACAGCAGTTAGCTAACAAGAGATCGGTATAAGGTTTTTCACTGGCACTGTGTTTCCTGTCTGACACTTCTGAAATTGGAGGAAAAAAAGCATTGTGAGCTTCAGCATTCAGAGACATAATAGGCCAGACGAGTTGAGGGTGGAATGCCAACATCTGTCCCTTTCAGGATGATTATAGCAGGTTCTGTTTCCACGTTGATTTCTGCAAAACTGCTTTTCTTACTTGCAGTTTTTTCCTTCAAAAATGTCTCTTCTGGGTTGTCTCCCTGTGATATGGTTGATGACACTACACGTCCATCTCTCTTAAGCACATGATTTTCTGAATAGTTTCAAACAACTGTAGGGTCGCATGTGTGTACCCAAACCCACATTATCAAATTATTCTCTTCCCCTTCCTTTATCTAGGGGGACAGAGAGGCTTTCTTGAGTAATTATGATTTTGTACAGCAGGCTGAGGAAAGGACACTGGGACGTCCTGTTCAATCAGCACATCTTTGGAACTTCTTCAAGTGTTAATGGAAAAAAAAAAAACAAAACAAACCAAAAAATCCTTTTCCTGACTGGTGAAAATATCTGAGATAAACCAGAAATCTCCTAGGTTTCTATAATAATAGCAGTAGCTAGGAAACAGGAGAATAAGGACTCAAATTCATCACTAACTGCATGAGCACTGATCTATAGAACTTCTTTCTTTCACCCTTTTTGAAGTGGAACATGGAATAGCCCTGGCAGAAGACCTGCTTTTAATCACATATGAAACTGACAACCAAAGTTCACAACTGAGGTGGGAATTAGGCAGAGCAGGAACCTGTATCAGATGAGAGCCCTAATAGCACATGTGCTGAGGAGGTCAAGAAGAATTATTTCTATCACCCCAGTGTGAAAAAGAGACAAAATAATTCCACTCCGTTATTGGAAATCTTACGCAGTGGAAGTTTTATCGAAGTGGTATAATTCCACTGAAGATGTCTGTCTCAATCCATCTACACATCTTAATGAAGAACACTTTTGTCAAAAATTTTCCAACTGTTTGCTGATTCTGCCAACAGTGCATTTGCTTTCCATAGAAACTCCATGGAGTACTCTTCCCCAAGGCACTCTGCTGGAATTACCCAATTCATACACCTCTTACACCTCCTTTTCATCTTTGGACTTCTTCCCTTGTAGGAAAGTGGAAAGTCTTTCCTTGACCCAGTAGCCATGCCATTTTTAGGAAAGAATCTCCTGATCCTCAAACCTACTAGTCAGAATTTGTCGAATAAAAATTGTAAATCTTGAACACTGTATTAAACATAGCAGGCGTATAAAAGTCATCTATTTTCCTCATGGCCTTTGCAGAATATCTGATAATTTATCTCTTCCCACCCCACTTGTTAAATTTTTCTATGGTTGTCTAAACAACTCTACATCTCAATGAGCATACCTTACAATCTGTCCATAAAGGACCTGTGAATTAAAGTTAGCATAACGTAACTTATACAAAGGCGAATGGAAAATACTTCAATTTTATGCAGCTACAGGTTATTGTTCAACAGCCAGTGCTTTTGCCTATATGATTTCATTCAGAAGATGTACATATGTTCCAGATTTGGAGCTAATAACTATAGGGATATACTGTTTAAAGAAGACTGTAATCCAATTTGTATTTTTTCAATTATTTCACTGTGTTGAAACAACATGATTCATCCACCATTGGTTCTGAGGCCAGAAGAGTGGCCTATGGAAAGCAGTTGCTGCATAAATAAACATGTAGAATCACGCTTGTGTCCTTCTGTGGCACATACTGGCATTGGTTACTAGTCGTTTATTTCTCCTGCTGTGCAAAACATTGAGAACGCTGAGAATTAACTAAAAGCAGGTTTTTCTTTTCTGGATTTTAATAGCCTTTAGGGCTGTTTTTTAAATTCTACTTTGGATTCAGTTCTTACCTACATCTTGATTAAATGTGTTAGGCTGTCACTCCACCTAGTCTAGCATCTTGTCTTGGACAGTGATGAGTGCTTTCAAGAGGAGCTTTACATGCCTGTGGGAGAAAGGGATGGTAGGAAATCAGCAAGGTGGATGACCAGGATGAAGAAGGGTCACACATCTGAATTTATTTCCTCTTACTCACAGCTCTCCTTACATCACTTGGAGCAAGCAATATAAGAGCAGGTATATGTAATGTAAAGGCATGGCACAGAGACCACTGGAAATGCAATGCCATAAGGGAGATGTTGGAATATGCCTGCATAAGTCATCAGAAACATGGAGTAAGCCTGCACATCTGAAAAGGCAACAAAACCTGCTGTTCTAAATTGACCTCCAAGGTAAAAAAAAGACCACCATGCTTAAGAAGAACAAGGAAGTGTGATATAGGAGCTTTAGCTCTGGTTCAGAGAAGCTAGGTCTGCTGTCTACTTCCTATCAACTGTTGTTGAAACGGCTGGAGCATCAATATTCACTGTCATACCACAGGACAAATGGCAAAAGACTTACAGTATAAAGGAGGTATGAAGGAGCCTCCAGAGGTCTGTGGCCCAGTCTTCTGCTCAAAGCAGGGCCAGCTTCAAAGGGCCCTAAAAATTACTAAAAATGAGGCAATATCAGTTGCGTCCTGTCTTGTCCCGTGAACTCAGGATGAGAAATCAACCCCACCATGCTTGAGGAGAGCTAAGAGCATCAATATGAAGAACCCTGAGGACCACAGGTCTACAGTAATAGATGTTACACAGGTTAATAGGTATCACAGATTGGGCATAGTTGTAAGAAACAACTACATGAGCTGGAATGTCACTCACAGCGACATTGCATCTGCAAATGGGAAGGACAGGAAACATTACTGCCATAGGAACTAATCGAAGATATTATGTGCAGAGCACCATTAATAGTAAAGATGGATAGTTGGTTTCTTTATTTGTTTTAATTTCTGTACATGTTGGATGGATTTTGATGACATCAAATTCTTCGTTATAATCATGGGGGCTTGAATTTCTCATTCCTTTTTTTTTTAATAAATATAAAATTAGATTGTTACATAATCCTAAAATTCCAGAGTAAGAGGTGTTTATATGTATAAACTGCATATATAGCATTATATTAGAGCTTACAAATTAATCGCCAGAAGTTAGTGACATCTGAAAGCAGGCAGGGAATCCTAACAGGCCCCCAAGAGGGTGTCTAAGGAGACACTTTGGCAGAAAACTATGCTGACTTTCTATAAAAAGAGTGCAGTGTAGATAATTTTAACCACATATTATGCCTAATTAACTCATTATGCAAATAAGTACATAATAAGACACTATCATCCAAGGGCCCAAAAATCCAACAACCATGTTCTGAAAGGTCACATCCTAAACCTTTAATACAGAGAGTGAGAGAAAGGAAAAAAGAGTCAGGAGAATGAAAAAAAACAGTATTTAAAAGGCTTTACTGCTGGAAAGAACAACAGCAGGAGCCTTTCAAAACATAACCACTTACCTTTTAAAAGAAAATAAATATGTAGTCTGTTCTGACTCTTCAGCTGTGCTTGTTCTGTCTCTTTTTCCCACACCTACTCATCTCCTTTCATTTCTTTACTCTAGTCCTCTCTTTGAATGTTTTCAGCATGCTTTTTTGTTCCGCTTTCTCTCTGGGCTAGCTGAAGACTTGAAGACCTTGAAAGAAGGATGACAGAGCTGTAGACCAAAGAGGGATCAAAGAGTTGCAGAAAGCAGAGGTGGGCTGCCAGCACATGGGGGTGGAATCAGGATAGAAGAGGGGAGAGCTTGTTTGGGGTTTCTACCTGGCAAGAGCTTATTAAAAGGCAAGGACTTACTGGAAAAATAAAAATAAAACATTCTGACTTTCACTGCATTCATCCTAGCAAGAAAGTGCTCTAGTACTCACTGAAAGAGTTGATCACAGTAGTGCCAGATCAGTCCAGGGAACGCACAGGAAAATCATATCCAGCAAATAGGTTGTTTTCCTAAAACTGCATGCAAGCACATCTCCCACTTACCTTTAACAAGAAGAGTCTCACTTTTTTTATGAATGTAGGCCACTATGGCCCATACTTTGTTTCCTTAGGGGTAGTCTACCCTTTCTGCTTCTCTTTTCTTCCTCTTGCTTTGAGGAGCAAGAACCAGGGTACTAAGCCCAGATGTATCATATCCACATATTCTTCAGTGGGCATGTAGCCCTGCCACTAGCCTCCTTTTGCTGCCACCAGCCTCAGTGAGTAGCTCTTCAGGTCATTTATCCAGCAGCCCCTTACAGCTCTGGCATGGTTCAGTAAGAGTGTTTTCTGTGCAATATTTCCAATTACCTTACACATTTTGCCTCAAACGTCTCAAGCCTAAAATATATGTTGAGTATCTTTCTTACTCTGCAGTCTTACCAGAATAATGGTGATAATGCTTTATCTCTCCAATGAAGCTTGTCTGGCATCATATACCATCCAAACAAGGTTTTGAATTGTATTTCCATTGGAGATGATACCATCACACTTTTGACCCAGTTACGGGTACAGGCCCAAGTCTTATCTGCCAGATCTATCTGTGATTCCTGCTCCTGTTTCTCTGTGTATTTATGTTCATGTGATTCCTCTGCATTCCTCAGAGTGCAATAAATCCTGCCTGCCAACCCCTTCGTCACCTCTGCCTCAAAAAGGATTGCTTCAAGGTCAAGCAGTTCCCTTGTAATGTACAGTTTAACCTGATTTGTGGAGGCAAAGCTTTGAAATTTTTAAAATAAGGCTAAGGTAAAGTAAAGCTTGCAAATGAAACTGATGGTAAGCTGGAGTATTTCCCTCTCCAAGGAGTTCGAGCAGAGGGCACTGTGCCATCTGAAGCCGTAAGAGCTAGAATTATGTTATTTATTACCCTACACATAAGATATACCTCAAGTAGAAAAGAAAACAAATGCTGACAACAGAAAGTGATCAAACCCCCATCCACGTAAATCAGCAGGAGAGAGACAGAGGGACAAATTCTCTCTCAGTCTGTCTGCAGATTCATACCAGTGAATACCAGCATTAGTCCAGGCAGTTTTAGACACCTTCACTATAGAAAAGAAAAGGACAAACGTAGGATGGAAGCCTTAAAAGTATGAAGAGGTGACAAATAATTGCAGGGTATCAAAATGTTCTATAACATTTTGTCAGTTTTCACCTGGATTTGTCTGCCATGTAAGTGCTGCTCCACTGGGTGAGATGTTGGGTATTCTTTTGAGACAGAAGTAATGAAAATCCCAGACAAAATATTAATTAAGGATTTAAGATGTGGAGATAAAGCACAAATGCAAACACATAGGTGTCCAATGCACATTGACCTTATGTACCTTCACTGCCAACAGTGGATGCTTTATGCTTATAATAACAGGGTGGTAAACATGCTGAAGCGATGTAGCCCCTATCATAAAGGGCTAAAAATATGTAACACTATGGCATAGATCAGTTAGATTTCAACAGTACTACAGATATAAAAATAACATGTTATTAAAATTGGTACAAAATCCAAATATTCAAAAACCTTTGACCAGACCCTGTAAAGTCATAATAGCTTAAAAACCATGTCTTTTTTCGGGGGGG
>NW_009941560.1:0-6099 GCF_000696875.1 Nestor notabilis | reverse complement strand
GTGGTGTGGGTGTGGGAATTATATTCTACTTAAATTCCTTTTGAACCCTGAGTCTTATTTTCAGCTTTCTTCTGTACAGTGAAAAACTTTATTTTTTTAATAAATGCTGCAATTTTCATGTGCTCACCTGACACCTGGAATCAAACTTTAAAAAAACAAATGAATTTTCAAAGATCATGAGAAAGGGCATAAGAACACATCAGGACCAAGTGGAAAAGACCTCTTGAAAAGGCTGATATTCCAGCAAGTTCCATTTAGCTTTAGCTAAATGGATTAAAAACTGTCAGTCAACTAAAGATCTAGGAACAGATGCCCATACTGTATATATATATATTTTTTTTTCAATTTTAATGAATAGTTCCAATGATAAATAACAGATTTCCCTATTTATAGAAAACTGGTGTTACAAGAATATCAGATTGTGCTATTACACCCCCACATGCATACCGGTTTTCTATATGGAAATTTGATAATGACAAGAATTGTTGCTTTTAGAGATTTGGAAACAACAAAAAGAAATACAGTTTTGTTGTTGCTAAAAAGCAAAAAAAAGCTATTTGTTTTATTTTTTTTTAATTAATCTGGAACATGAGGGTATTTTTTAACCAGAGGCAAAATTGAAATGTTAAGGAGAGACCATTAAAAAAAAATAAATTAAGGAAAACAAACCCCAAAACACATGCGAAGACTGCACTAAACTCTCTTTTTCTTTGGTGCTTTTACTTTCTACCTTCCAAACAAAAAAAAATCATTGGAAAGTTTGTAGAAGTAAAAAAGAGACAAATCAAACAACCTTGTAATTTTCAAATTTTCAGGTTTGCTTGCCTTCCTCACACATTTCACAAAATGTGTCACGGTATTTACCAATATGATAAAAAAGCACCTAAAAACTAACATCGCACTGTGTTAGGAAAAGTGCCCAAAAGAGCTAGTATTGAAATATCATGTAAAATTCATGTGCTAAGAAAAATTCCATTCAGACTGAGTCACAGAGCCTCATGCTGTATTTGTAAAATTCTCAAACATGATATGAGAGCATTATTGCCTTCAGGCTTGTTATTTCATCCCCTGGACACACAGAGAAGCATATCATCCTTTCATAGGATTGATCAGCAAATATCCTCCAGAGCAGTTAGATAAGAAGGCATTCCCTTCTGCTAGCTGTAGGTTTTTGCTGTGTTGCATTTATTACTGTGGTGTGAAAATCTCCCACTGAGTGCAATACCTTTAAACACTTCTCTGGGTTTTTTGTTGTTGTGAGGCACTTTGCCAAGTGGTGTGTTATTTACCTTGGAAAAGAATTGTTGCAGCATGATTTATTTTGGTCTGGGCAGAAATTAGCTATGGAAGAAGTTCTGAGACCTGCTTTCTCATTACCAGCAGGTCTTCCATCTGCTTAATTAGAAGTGCAAATATTTGGAAATCTGAAATCCTGCAGCAATGTCTCAGATAGCATTTCTTTGTTGCAAGATCTGAAAAGTGATCACTGATAATTGTTGATTGTGCTCTGCGTGACTGTAATTACATGGCATTGATCTGATGTTCAGAAACCACAGTGATGAGCTTAATATAAGAACCTAAATAGACTAGATACAATTAGACCAATAATCACCAAGAAGAGCTAGTTTAAATGGGCAGAGGGAGATCACAAACAAATGTGAATGACTGAAAGGGGAAAAACAAAGAAAACAAAACAAAAAAGCCACAAAAACCTGTCGAATATTTTATCCAGCGAAGTCTATTCAGTTATTTAAGCTGCTGATCGAATACCAAACACATCTTTTTGTGATGAAAAAAGACTATTTAATTCCTTGCCTGCCTGGAAAAATAAAGCGACTGCAGCAAACCTGCTCTGAACTAAGCAGGTAAAGCATCAGGCTGCCTGCAAACATGGGCGGCTGGCCAAATACCTCAAGGATTGTCCCTAAAGGCCAAGGGACGATCCTATCAACCAGGTAAGGAGGTGAGAAAGTAGGAGACTAATGTGAGAAGGGAGAATTCATTTCCACAAGAATGTCTGCTTGGCACTGGATAAAGTACTTTCACATTAGCATTTAGCACAGCAGCCACACAACTGTAAAAGGGTAGAAACCTGAGAAGGAGATGAGATAAAAGGGGAATATTGCTTCTTAAGTGGTCTGTGAACTTTTTGCTCTAATTGATCTCTTACCAGCCTACGCAAAGGAAAGCAACTGGCACGTTCTGCAGGCGGATCATTAACGCGCATACACAGGAAAAGCTTTCTGCCCCTCCCTACCACTGCTGAAAATCGGGTTCACCCGGAGACCTTCACGGGCACAACTGTTCTTGTTTCTAGGGGAAGGGGACATGAGTGCTGATGGCATGGTGACAAAATATCCACCTGGCACGTGGGTTAGCCACATGGCTAGTGCCTCCGCTACAGCATCTTCTGCTCATATTGTGCCATAAGGGAACAACTTTAGTTCGGTTGACAAGGAGGAAAAACTTCTTATTCAAATGCTTTCTCCAGGATCAGCATGTTCAGTAGCTCCAACATCCAACTCAAACCAGTATTAGTCCCCCAAGGGTCTCAGAAACCTTGGAAACCATTATCCGTAGTAAGGGTAAAGGGTCGATGAAGGAGACCAGAGTGTACCACGTATGGTGTGGTTGTGGCTGCAGAGGCTAAAGGGCTTCAGGAAGGCACAGACTGGGGAAAGGGAGATTACACTTCTATCACAGCAGATGAAATGTCTGGAAAAATAAACAATCTTTCAGACAGAAGGCTTTTTGGGTCATTCTCACGAAAGGTTAAAAAAGTATTTCCCCCCTGGGTTGACAGAACATTAAGAAGCAACATGGTCAGAAATTTGGACTTGGTGCCAAAAATGCTGATTTAGCTCCTTTCTGGGAAGCTGCTCCACTGGAGGGGAACTCAAGCCTTCATGGACCTCTATGGAAGCAGACAGAGACCAGAGAAGGCAGCATCGCCCCAGTCAGCTCTACAAAGTGGGCTCTGTGGAGCTTTTTTTGTCAAATCAAAAGCATACCAACTTTCTACAATTTAAATTCACAAACAACTTAAAAGAATTGTTCAGTAAATAATTTCACATAACAAGTGAATTTGAGAAAACAGCAATCTGTTTTAGAATAATTTCTGAAGAGATAAGAGGAAAAAATTTGTTGAATAAATTATCCATTATAAATTATTCTTCCACCTGCACTTCCAACCATCCTCCTTCAGTTTCTGCTGTTACTTTTTCCCTATTCTAAAGCACAGGGAATATTCAACTTTCATGTGCTCAGCAGTAGGCAGAATACAAAACTGTATAAATAATACAAACTCAGCTCATATTTTGTTCAGTGCTCAGTGGCTTTTTACTTCTCCTTACAATGTTTTTCTACCTTGCATCTTTTTTTTTTCTTTGGCAGGTTGAAATTCATGACCTCTGTGTCAGCATGTATGTTATATATATAGTAAGGAAAAGAATTATAATAAAGAGTAAGAATTAAAAGATATCCTAACTCTGACATCATGCAGCACTTTCTGTTTGTAGATTTTCAGTGGTTTGCAAAGGCAGATGCATTTTGTTATGCCCAACCTCACAGATGGAGAATCTAAGACATTACATATACGTACATAACAAAATCTTCCGCTCACTTCAAGTCAACCTAAATTTTGTCCAGAGAGGTTAACAGTACTTCCCAGAGTGAGAAAGGTGACAGCTATGCCATTGTGCAGAGCTCTGGGCAGAGGCAGCCAGGCTAGCACTGAGCAGGAAGAGCCAGAGCCATGTCAACCTGCTACTGCACCTGCGCTCGTTAGAAGCATCACTAATTAGCTTGACACAGCAACATGCTGCCATAACTATATTGCTTCCAGGACCCAATTAGTATCTCTGCAAGGTACAGCACTAGACAACGTAGACATGCAGCCTGTTCAGAGCTGCTCTGATACTGCCAGCCAAGATTAGCATTCATGGCCAGACATGCCCAATATAGGGCACTGGTAAGGCCACACAGATCCTAAACCTCCCAACATTTGCTCTTCTGTTCCACTCACTGGATTGTGGAGTTTCCCCCACTCCAAAGGTAGGATACAGCAGATACAAAATCACTTTTTTTTTTAAACTGAAAAAAATAATCATATTCTCTGCAAATACACCCCACAAGGCAGCATGTTTGCTGGATTTACATACTTCACTTCAGTCACTGTGTATCTTACAAATCTGCAGTGAGCTGATATGGAGATATGTCAAATGAAGCCAAAAAGCATAAAATCCTTCTCCTGCCACCTTTTCTTTGTGCAATGAAACAACAGGTTTCTACATCTGCCCAGAGGAAAGGATTCTGCAAGATGTATCTGGGTGAATAATACTGATTTCTCTCTGATAAGAAATGTTGCACCAGCATTACCTGAAGAACTGCGTTTGGGATGAGGCCATGAATGTTCACCAAGTTTGAACTGGAGATGCTCTGAGATGCTCTTGGGATTTTATCGACAGGTTTTGCCTGCCTTCACTTCTTGCTTTCTGCATGGTGTCCCTATAACAAACACTCTCATGTCCAAGAAACTACATACACAGTATTCTATTAGAAATCATAGAATCATAGTATCATAGAATGGTTTGGTTTGGAAGGGACCTTAAAGATTTGGCAGGGACACTTTCCACTAGACCAGGTTGTTCAAAGCCCCATCCAACCCGTCTTTAGAGACTTCCAGAGATGTGGCAACCTGTTCCAGTGCCTCACCACACTCATAGTAAAGAATTTCTTCCTAATATATAATCAGATAAGTTTTCTTCTCTTTAAATTGTCTTCATGGGAGAAACTAGGACTTCAGAGAGAGCTCAGTGCTTGCTCAGTGCTCACTCAGTGTTCCAATCTTGCCAGTGTTCATGTTCAAATCAGTAAAATCAGTAGGGAAATGCACACATTGAACTAAGTACATCTGCAATGTTGGCTGGATCAGGACACTCCAGGGCTGAGAGATCATTTACATTTTCTCATGGCAAGCATGGAATCTTAAACACCATTTCTGAGAGAGCTGTAAAACAGAAGAAAAAAAAATTCAAGTCATTAGGTTTAAAATGCACTTCTCTATCATTTTCAGGCTAAAAATTACAGGTAAACTCACACCAATGTTGTGTTGTCTATTTGGCTTTTTAACATGTGTTTTTACTATTCACTAAAGCCTTTTCTGTTCACCTTTCAGAAATCTTCTCTTGATTCCACTTCCTTTTCTAATTACAATCCCATTTCCTTCCTAAGTCCTTGAAAAAGCTTCCCCCATGCTTCTAATCATCTCTCCAGTTATAATCTTCAAAATCGTGTTCCATTCAGTTTTCAATTTGGCAGTGCCCGAAGACATATCTCCATGTGGTTAACAACCTTTTATTTGCTGCCAGTTAGGGCTGAGGTTTATGCTTCTTCTCTTTTTAGGCTTCAGTGATGTACTTGATGCTGTTTAATACATCCTTCTTCAGCACACTTCTGTTATGCAGGTGCTGGCTTTATCACAAACTCCTGGGTTTTCTTTTTTTTCCTGGGTGCAAATTTATCCTCTGTAGAATCCTATAATGCAGCCTTTCCTCCTTATTGCTTTCATATTTCTTCAAGGCCTGACCTGAGCCACAAAGAATATTTTATTTTAGCCTTGATCCAAATGCAAGAAAATACTTTTCAGGACTAAGATTTCTGCTGAAAATCAGGGTAACAACACCAAAATTAACTAAGCTATGCTGACTTAGATCCACAAAGAGCTCTGGTCCCTGTTAATATCCTATGGAGACACTTAGCTTCCTGCTGCAATTAAAAGGAAAGTTCCTATTGAGTTTCCCCTAGGATGACATAGGATTGATGATAGGGCTATTTCCTGAATTGTTCTCCTTGGGGGACCTCTCTCTTCAAGCACATGAGCAGAACTAGGAGCCTATGGCAGATACCTGTGTTCCCCGTTGTGACACACAAAGCATTACCATAAGTGAGCCCTTCTACAGAGCTTGCCATGAGAGATACATGTTGAGCCATAAAGGAAGGAGCAGAGCTTTTTGCACATATCTAGGGACAGAATTTCCCCATTTCTCACACTTCATCAAAGTGAATCTTTAAATAGTGTTTCTTTATTATATTTATTTA
>NW_009941559.1:58768-64668 GCF_000696875.1 Nestor notabilis | reverse complement strand
CATACGGGAGGTGCTCCAGTCCCCTTATCATGCTCGTGACCCTCCTCTGGACTTGCTGCAACAGCTCCATGTCCTTCTTATGTTGAGGACACCAGAACTGGACACAATACTCCAAGTGAGGTCTCACAAGAGCAGAGTAGAGGGGCAGGATCACCTTCTTCGGCCTGCTGGTCATGCTTCTTTTGATGCAGCCCAGGATACGGGTGGGTTCTGGGCTGCACGCGCACATGTTCAGTTTCTCATCAGCCAACACCCCCAAGTCCTTCTCCACAGGGCTGCTCTGAATCTCTTCTCCACCCAATCTGTAGCTGTGCCTGGGATTGCCCCGACCCAGCTGTAGGACCTTGCACTTGGCCTGGTTGAGCTTCATGAGGTTGGCATTGGCCCACCTCTCAAGCGTGTCAAGGTCCCCCTGGATGGCATCCCTTCCCTCCAGCGTATCAGCTGAACTGCATACCTTACTGTCATTGGCAAACTTGTGAAATAATAATAATGAATAAAGGAAACCAGAACACATTTAAGTGTTTTAGAAAATAAAGTTATTGGGGTGCAGGAGAGAATGGTATCTTCCAGGAGGCTTGCTGGCTTGTGAGAAATCTTGTGAGAAATGTTAATTGTTTTTTCACACAGAAATGTTAATTTCCTTTTAGCACTTTTTACTTAGCTCAAATATAATCTAATTTGATTTTTATCCAATTTGTATTCTATGTGAGTATCCTCTTTTCCAGTTTGTCTCCTTAATACTTGAACATTAAGATTTTAAATTACCTATTATTACAAAGCTGCTGTATTTTCTATGCTGCTTCAGTTTTCACTGTTTCCTCCATTACTGCATTTTCAAACCAGACTTTTTTTTTTTTTGGTTTATCAATCTACCTTGTATTTGCAGGTCTAGATTTTCTATTTTTATTTGCAAACAAATGGAAGTGGAACTGTCTGGGAGGTGCTTTTTAAATCTCTTTTGCGGATCTCATTGAAGAAATGTCCCATTAATTTAATACAAAATATATTTATGCAGTTTGCTGTGTTCCTCTGTGTTTTACAATGACAGCAGGGGAGAGGATGCTGCAAGGACAACATCCAGGTTCAGAACCCCCTTGAGTCCCAGGAGGAGCATCATACTGCAGAGAGGTAAGGGACTGTAGTAAAGTCCTTCCCTTCCTTCCCATCTCTGATAAAGATGGCAAGTCGACATTAGGGTTGCAAGGATTAATGGTTGCAAGAATGCTGCTTCCTTGGGGAATTAATTGCTTTATACTGGTTAAGGCTTCTACAGGGTGCACTGGCATTCGTATGTTTGCTTTTGCCAAGCCCTGGGAGGAGCTCTTAGTGACCCAGCAGTTAGGAAAAGATCACAGCCCTTCCTACCCATGGCTGGTGGATGTGCCAGTAGAAATCAGTAGCATGAATACAGCACTTTTTTTTAACTTAACTTCTCAAATCTCGATCAAAAACAGATACCTGCAAATATGCAAGGCTAGGAGTGTGTTTGAAATTTATTTTGAGGGAATTTTAATAGCCCGCACACATAATTTATGTAAGATGTAAACCAGTAAAATAGAGAACCAGATCCCCTGAATAAACAGAGTGATTAATCTAATGCTAAATCTTAATTTACACTCTCAACCCATGAGATTTCCAAACTGCTTCCATAATTCACTAAGGACTGTATAATTAAAAAAACTGCGGTTGTCACATGATCTAATAATGCTATTCCAGACTGCTACTATTGAGGCTATTCAGGAAAACACACTAACCAAGGATTAAAGCTGTATTTCTTGCTTTAGCTTTAGTATGCAGCAAATACATGTTAAATTGAAGTCTTGGAAAGAGTAGCTTTGGTGAGTATGGAGGCAACACTGTAACATGCAGTAATCTCGGTTAAAAATAGTTAATCTTCCCCCATTGAATAGCTAATGTTGCTAATGAAAAGTCTTGAGTTAAGAGCAAAATAAGGATTTTTTATAATTGGTTTGATTGTCTTTTATCTTCAGTATATGTGTCCATGATCTTGTCAGAAATGTAACTGCTGAAGTCACAAGTATTTTTAATTTCAGCTTAAAACATTTAGTCCAATTACAGTATTGAAAAGGGTTATTAATTTTTCAAAAAGAACTGTTTGAATTCAGGATCCAGCTCTGTTTTCAGCAGTATGAATGAGCATCAGTGAGTGCTGGTGCAGGTGCCATTGCAGGATCTGTGACAAGCCCATGTCCTACACAGGGTTAGAGCATCTTGGTGCAAAACTCCTAACTGATTTCTGGGAATAGCCTGAAAAGCTGGTGAATCGATCTAACCTGGTAAGCTTAGTAATAGACTTTCCTTAATCAACCTTTTATTGCTGGAAGCTGTAGACTATTGTGCAGGAAAGGGTGGTTGCAAATAAATCATGGAGGATTACAATTCTCTCAACTTACATTAAGGGAGAATTGATTGCTTTCTCCAGCCTGTCTGAAACAAGCAGCCTTTCTTGTCTGGCAGCTGAACTTTGAGTCTACTGGTGTGTAGTAAATTCAGACTGATTGAATGAGACTGTTTCCTTGCTCATATTTCACCAAGACAAGGCAGTGAAAGGCAGCCTCACATTCCTGCATTTTGTACTGCACTCTGAACCAGGTTGGAAAATCTAAGAATAACTGCTGCCCCATTTTAAGGTCACCAGGGAAGGAAATGAGTGCTGTGATTGCTGGGAAACAGTGAGAAAAATCAATCAGCCTGTGAAATTCAGAGGGGTTATTGGTTCCAGTAAGAAGAACATGGTACCAACTCTCCTGGGATGGGTTTGTTCCTTTTCCCAGTAGGGTTTCATTCTGCCAACCCATTATGCAGCATGACCACCTGCAGGTACCCTGCCCTGGGCTGGAGGTAGAGGGGGAAGAAGGTGTTTCCTTGCTCCATCTCTTCATTTCCCTGGGACAGCCTGGATTTGTGGCTGAATTCCTCTTTCAGTGCATTTCCATGCAGGCACATGTACACATGTACTCATGATGCCATACAGCTATGTATGTAATTTCTCTTTTACCTCATCTAAATTCCCACTGAAAGGAAGGGATTGTGGTGCCAAACTGCACACTAAATACTGAGAGAGAAACCCAGACCCTGCTGAAGCAAATGGACAAACTCATGCTGAGTCTAATGGTACCAAAACATAATGTGAGTTGAAAGAAGAATGTCCCTAAAGACCCCAAAACAGGTGCTGGGGGAGGAGACAAAAAAGTCCCAAGTGAAGAGCAATGTCCCAGGCTGGGGAAAGCTTTTGTATTTCCTCAGATTTCAATGTCACCTTGCTCCTTTCAGAAGACTTTGCCAATCCCCCCTTCTTGCCACACCGTGCAGACTCCCATTGGCCACAGGAGCAGCTGTTACACAAATAAAACTGAATCTCTCAGAAAATAAAATTGTCTTTTCCAAAGTGCCGTTGAGGTGGTGTCATGCTGGGAGCAGGACTGTTTGTAAGGTAGGAGATAGCACGTGCTGGTAATTTAGTCTTCAAACAGGATATTCACAATGAAGTCATA
This sequence comes from Nestor notabilis, assembly GCF_000696875.1. Classification (NCBI taxonomy): domain Eukaryota; kingdom Metazoa; phylum Chordata; class Aves; order Psittaciformes; family Psittacidae; genus Nestor; species Nestor notabilis. The sequence goes on along the minus strand of NW_009941559.1, from coordinate 61,150 downwards.
GAGTTCAAGACATAGTGGCAATATAATTTGTCTCGAGAAAAGCTGCTGTCTGTAATGAATGTATAGCTGCATAAGGAGTGTTTTTCCTCCTGTGTAGAAGAATTTGAAATAATTAATAACAGAAAGGACAATCATCTCCCTGATATTTAAAGCTGGGAAATTCGGGTTAAATACCTGTTGTGAACTAGAATATGTAAATGCTATAATTTTAGGGACCAAACAAAAGAATAAGTGTACTATTACAATGTTATTATGGGACAATAATTATTGTAATTGCTAACAATTAGAGTTTTAGATCCAATTAAATATAGATGCACTGAATGAGATATCACCACAGTGAAGTTTAAGTCTTCATATTTTGTGTCCACTGTGAATTGTAATCTTTCCTAGTGGGGGGGATTCAAATGAATGATTTTACAATCGGTGGTGGTGAGCTAAAGCCCAATATTTCAGTTTTATTAAAATGCATTTATATATTTAGGACTAATTTTAGGAACAGTCATTATAATGTAAATCTGTTTAATGATTCCTTGCTCTAAGCTGTTTATTTTCTAAACAGACTAGTAAGGTATAATTCTTTTATTAAAAAAGTTTGTATAGTGTTTGACAGCAATTCATCAATCTGACCATGTAACTGGATAGTGTCTGGTTTTACAGCTTGGTGCAGAAGTGGTTTGTTACAGTAAACACAGAAATGGTTTTGATTTGAAAACTGATTTACCATCTCCCTATGAAGTTACTAGGTTTCTAAAGTTGCAGTTACCTTCTGCTCTGGCTTTAGATGTGTGGAAATCATAAGTTTAGTTATCTCCAGCAGTCACAAAATGCTCCTGCATGAGCATGTTCTTCAAAAGGAGAATTTGGTGCTTTTTTTTTGCTCTTCCTAGATGGCAGATTACCCACCTTCTCTGTGACTACGGCTGTTTCCCTGCTGCTGGCTGTAGGGTCTGGTTCCTCTCTGCCTGCCTGTGCTGAATGCTGCCCTCTTGTACCTACCATCCTGGAGTTAAACTCTTCATGGTAAGGTTGGTAGGGGCTGGTTGGGAGCAAATATGAGTTTATGACAAATATCAGTGCCCGGTATCCTGTCCTAATGCGATACACACATGGAGAAAGGATATTTTATCCTTTGTGGGAGGCGATGGAGTGAAGAAGGGGTTGAACAGTAGCAATGGCCAACAGGATCACTGGGGATTTTGTATGGATAACTGATTTTCATTAAGTGATTTGATTTTCTGTGAAAATGGAAAAAAAATCATGACTTTTTCCTCTAAAATGGCATTCTTAAAGATGGGAAGATTGTAATTCAGCCCCCAAATACCTGACTTTGAGTCAGACCACCTTTTGCCCTCTGGATGGCAAGGATAGTCAGCATTTCTCCTGGTGACTTTTTCATGTAATGAAGTGCCTTGGCTGCTAAGGAAGGTTAGATTACAGGTTCAGCAAGAAAGGGAGTCTGTTCCATTTGTATTTACAGGTCAGTACACTGGTTTAAAAAAGAAACAAAGATGCTTTATATGACAAGTCATCTGAGAGGCGTCATCTGTCCTATAGGAAAAAATGTGTCCTTCTGACTGTTCTTTCTTTCTGGTTCAGTTAAATCAACACTTTAAAGATAAAAGAATGGACCTGAAAGTTTACACTGAAAGGATATACAAGTCTGGAAAATCAATCAGTAGCAAAGAAAATACCATCATAAAAATTTTGGAATACTTGATGTTCATTTTGTTTCCATTTATTCTTTTAGAGCAGAGCTTTTTATATTGTGCAGTTGTGTTGGAATATGAAATAATTACTGAATTATTCCTAATCATCCATCAGAAATCAGGTGTCTCAGTGATCATGCAACTCTCAGTCAGTCCTTTGAATCTCTATTGATACCCATGGGATCATTTCCAACCACCTACCAGGAGCTGCTAACAGGAGCAGCTCGACGCAATGGTCAATAGGGGTGAGCAGGCAGGAGGTTTTGCTAACTTTGCTTTTTACTTTACCCATAAAAAGTGAAACTTTGTAATGTAGTCCTCCATGCAGATGCCCATGTGTGCTGGACACTACTCACACAGGTCTTCTGGCTTTGTGGGGAACACGTGAATGCAAAAGGGTGCTGTGCAGCAATTAATTATTATGTTTGTCTTTTTCTACAGCTGTCGACATGTGGAGCTCACTGGGGCCTGTCTCAGCATTTGTGATGCTGGTTGTTACTGCTGTGCATGCAGGAGTGAAGGTGACCCCAGCTGTGAAGACCACAAAGACAAAGCCCTTACAGCTAGTGGGTGACAGTGCCGCTCACGCCCCTCTCACCCCTCTCATGGGGAAAAGCCCTTTCCTGGCAGCACCGGGCAGAGCTGAGTTACCCACCCCGAGGCCTGCAGCCCGAGG
>NW_009941559.1:11009-58737 GCF_000696875.1 Nestor notabilis | reverse complement strand
GCTCTTCCCCTTTGAGAACTACACACTCGACACAGCCGATTTCTTCTTCAACTGCTGTGACTGCTGCCCACCTGCTGCGGGGCCCCGCGGGCAGCCAGGGGAGCAGGGACCCCCAGGTATGGTGATGCTTGTCTCGCTGTGCTCAGCTAAAGCTCATCAAGTTGTCACCTGCTTTTCCTTCAGGAAATGAGTCGACAAGGCTTATGCAGCAAATGCACTCTTCAATTCTCTGCCCCTGTGTCTGATCCCCAGGAAGTCACAGATTTCCTTTCACGATCACTTTAACCATGGTTTTATGACCCTCAAAACTACTTGCAAGTAGTTTTGTATCTTTGCTGAAGGTTTATGATAAAAACCTCTTTTTTTGGATTCCCCTCCCCGCCCCCCTTGGAAAAGAGGAAGTTAAATACAAAAATAATTTTGGGTTCAATTTTTAAAATAAATACTTGCCCTCACAAGAGGCAGATCTGTATAAGCACCTAAATATTTTATAAGACATACTTTGTCTCTTTTTTCTACTGCTAAAATATCTATCTGTAAAGTGCCTAATTCTAATACTGATGTAATGAATAGTGCATTAGCCTGTAAATGTTCACTTTAATAGAGCTAATACTGGAGATAGAAACTACTCATCTGAGGAAAGACGGTAAAATAATGAAATAATTTTCATTTAATACAACGTCCTCAAGAGATTTTTACTTCCCATAGCTTGCGAGGGATTGGCTAAGGGGGATGATAGTGGCTGCAGAGGGAGTTTGCACTCATCTGTCCCTCGAGCATTGATGGAAAAGTACTTGTGTCAAATTGCTTCTGTTGTGATGATTGAAGCTGCCATAGTGTGCTCCCAGACGTGCACCGGGAGTCTCTAGATTCCCAAGTGGATGAAAAAGTAAAAAAAGATTGAAGCCAACTTGCTTGCCTTTCAACCAGCCTTTATATAGCGTGGAGCTGTCTGCCAGGTTCCACTTTTATATTGGCAGACTTAATTCTTTTTTAGAAGAGGGGCAATTACGAAGCTGTGGAAACTTCTTAGAAGCACTCGAATATTAAAGACAGATTACTTCTGATGTTTTATGAATATCTGAGCTCCTGTGGCTCTGAGGCAGCTGAAAGCTGGTTTTGAAAAATGTTTAACTACAGCCAACAGTGAAATGCAAAACTAAGATTTAGGGATTGAGTAGCTGAAAGGCAAAAGTAGGGAAACTATGTGCCTGACTGGAGTACTGCAAACACACACCCCACTAACCTTAGCACGAGCAATGCTGTGTTGCTCCTACCATCCCTTGCCTTTTGCCCCGCTGTAGGGTTTCAGCTGTAGTGTCTGCAATTACAGCAGCAGGGCTCAGGGTAAACCTGTCTGTCCCACATTTTCTTTGTATTGGTTGTATGATGTCAAATAAAAGAGCCAGCTCTTCCGAGGGTGGTGGAAACAGAGTTTTCCTTACATGCATTCCTCAATGACATGTTGCTTAGCTATTATTGCAGATTTTCTTTATAAAGTTAAATTTTTAAGTTACTAAGATAATTTTGTGGATGTCATTGCATTACAGGTCCCAAGGGGGAAAAGGGAGAATCTGGTCTGCAAGGTCTGCCGGGATCCCCAGGTTCCCAAGGTCCAAAAGGTTCTAAAGGAGAAAGAGGTAAAGTGCTAACTTCTTATTTCAGAAATAGATGCTGTTGTCCTCATTTAATACCACAAAATTATAAGAAAAAGTATTTATCAAAGAAAATGGAGTATGCTGATATAGATTGACACCTTGAGAGATTTAGCTGGCATTATGCAGGCACAATAACTCACATGGTATGCACAGGTGGTACAGGAACAGCTGCTCATAAAGATCTCACTGTAAACTCCTTGTTCGGAATGTGAGTTTAAAAACTGACTACAGTTTGCTTTGGATTAGAAATATAAACAGGAAAAAAATACCAGGGAAGCCACACACAGGTGTAGAAGCTGCATTTTTATTTAAGTATCTCAGGAAAAAACTATCTCAGCTAAGATGAGAGTAATTATTACCCATCAGTAGTAACAGAAAGGAAACCCTGCCCTTCGTTTCAGGCTCAGAGCAGCTCTGTCCTGCTGCCACACACCACTGGTAGGATCCTGTGGCTGCCTTTGGTCACAGAGAAACGCATAGGAAAGCTGATAATGGGGTACCAGCAGCACCATGCTGTGCAATTCAGTCAGTGCAGTATCTTAGGCTTTGATTCACTTCTTGGACAAGACTTCTGGCAATCCTGGAGTGAGAAATGCAGAACTATCATCATCTTCATCCTGCCATTAAGCACCAGCAACTGCTTCCCAGTTGAGGTGCTGATTAGAGTCAGAAATCCAACATTCAAGTGAGATGCAGTTGTCTGCATCATGGTGCTTGGTGCTGTGAGATTCAGCCGTGGCTTCTGAAGGCATTTATTGAAAACACATTGCTCATTTACAGTTTATTAATGAAGTGAGGGACACATACAGAATGGTACCAGTCATCTTCTGTGTAATGATTACTGTGCTGCAGACAACACCATCAACGGTATATTAATTGTGAAATGTCTTAGGAGGCAAAGGGGAGCAAGGCGAGCGAGGAGTAAGTGGAAATCCTGGTTATCCAGGCAAACCTGGGCTGCAAGGTATGTAACATGGGCTGGGAAACCCAGGAATATTGTGCTGACCTTTCTCTTTCCTGTTGGTGATGCCCCAATCCAGTACTAATGTTTTGAATCTTTTTTTCCCCCACACTTTGCCCTTTTCTTAGGTGAAGCTGGAGTAAAAGGCAATAAGGGCAACTATGGCTTCCCTGGCCTGAAGGGACAAAAGGGGTCCAAAGGGGACACTTGTGAGAATGGGACCAAAGGAGAAAAGGGAGACAGAGGGGATGCTGGAAACCCAGGAGTGGATGGAGAACAGGGTGACAAAGGTGAAAAGGGAGACACAGGGGAGAAGGGGTATTGTGGGGAGCCAGGGGGAAAAGGTGCAAAGGGAGAAAGAGGGGAAGGAGGTATGAAGGGAGAAAAAGGGAGCAAAGGGGAGATGGGGGTTGAAGGCATTTCGGGGGTGGATGGAAAACAAGGAGAAAAGGGTGAGCAAGGAAGTAAAGGTGAAAAAGGGGACCTGGGACCTGCTGGCGTTACAGGACCTTCTGGGCCCAAGGGGGTTGCTGGCAGCAAGGGCGGCAGAGGGGCTCCAGGAAAGAAAGGCTCCCGTGGGGCGAAGGGTGCCCAAGGGGACACTGCAAAGCTCCTGCGATCGGCATTCAGCGCTGGCTTGTCCAAGCCCTTCCCTCCACCCAACGTCCCCATTAGATTTGACAAGATCTTGTACAATGATCAAGAAGATTACAACCCTTCTACCGGGAAATTTAACTGCAGTGTGCCTGGCACATACGTCTTTGCCTACCACCTGACGGTGAGAGGGCGCCCTGCCCGCGTCAGCCTCGTTGCCCGCAGCAAGAAGGTGGCCAAAGCCCGTGAGACACTCTATGGCCAGGAGATTGACCAGGCATCCTTCCTGACCATCCTGAAGCTCAGCGTGGGTGACCAGGTGTGGCTGGAGGTTGCACGGGACTGGAATGGGGTCTACGTCAGTGCTGAGGATGACAGTGTCTTTACAGGGTTTCTTCTGTATCCAGATGTTTTTGACACACTGCTATAGATTTAAAGGTCAAAGATATTACTGAGAAACATGCTTTCCCTTCTGTCTGTGAGAAGAGAAATGAGCTTCAGTTTAGCATATTGGTTTAGTTGGTAGGTTTTGTGATCTTTCAACAAAAATATTTATATTTGCAATATATGGATTAGTTTTAACTAGCAGACCCAAGAAGTTGCATGTCCTTTGTGCAGGTGGGTGATGGCTAAAATAAACCATTGTCCAAACACCAGAAGAGCTATCATAGGGAGCAGATTTCACATCACAGACTTCAGGTTTGTAATTGGCCTATTCAAATTATGTAATGAAACTCATTGTCCAACTGCAATTTTAATCAGGCTAGCTTCTGTAATCCTTGCATGGTCAAAATTCCTCTGGAAACCAGTACTGAAAACCACTGGTTTTGGTAAAGATTGCAGAGTTTGATTTATAGAGCTTAATCAGATGTGAACATAAGCAGTAGGTTTCTTGAAATCACATGAAAAGATATAAAGTTATTTTATCGTTGAGTTGGTATTATCTAGTGCTTTAGACTTGGTCATGAGTTATATAAGATTTGCCTAAAAGAGTATTAGAGCTATTTGATCAGAGTAAAAAACCTAACTGTTGTCCTTAGTCAAAGATTTAGCTGAAACTTTCAAAAGTAACTGAGATGCATAATCCGCCTTATTAGTCTACTCAGGACCACCCCCCATTTCCGAGCTGCTGCCAGTTCAGCTGTTACTGCAGGGTAGAGGGGGAGGCAGGCAGGCTTTGACACTCTCCCCAAGCCTAAGGCATTGTGATAGCCCATGGGAAGTGTGGGCACGTTTTAAAAAAGCTGGTTTGCCAAAATGGAGCTGAATCTTGTGAAATAAAAATACGACATTAAATAATCTCTCGATGTCAGATTGGATATATTTCCTTATTAATGCATCTTCTGTCATTGTAGTAACTTTACACCACCTTTGGCATATTAACTATGGCACACAAAATCATTCCAATCAATCTTTTTTTAAGAAATAAAACTCAGGTCCCATAGTTAGCCTTCAGTGGCACTGGGATTTACTTGGCTTCTCAGGCAGTCACAAGCCTGGGACATTTCCCAGTGATTTGGCGAATGCTGGGTCTGACCCCAACAGGGACAGGGTGCATTAGGCTTCCATTCCCATTGGTCTTACTTTTCTTGCTTAAATCACCATGGTGCCTTCCGTACCATATTTAAATAGCATCATAAATCATGTTCCGATCTCTAATGTCTTCTTTTTACATGGCACCAAGACAAAGTGTTCTTTAGGCTTTTTTTATCCAGTGAGAAAATGAACAGCAGAGAACTGCTGTTAAATTTTAAGATAAAAACAAGGCAATTTTAAAAGGCTGGTCCTATCTATCCAGCAAATGTAAAGGGTCCTTCAACTTGTCAGCTTTGCAGCCCTCTTTCAATATCAGCAATTCAAATGTAAAATGTACTGGCTTTGTCAAAAAGTTGGTACTTAATTTGGTGCTTAATCTGAGTTAGTTCCTATGTAGTTCAAATCCAGAGTACTAAGTATATAAAAGATGCAGATTTCAGTTTATGAATTCTCTGGCAGCTGTTAAATATTGAGAAAAACCAAGTAGTTGTAATAATAATTTTAGATTGCTGCTGTCACAACACCCTCTATTCTTTTGTTGTGCTTTCATACTGCTTCCCATACGGCCCTTGTAACAGATGGTGGTATATAGACATCTGCCTAGCAATTTTCTCTCCCCCTGCTGAAGTTTCTTACACTTTTAGCACAAATAACCTCTACAAAAGAAAGAATGCAAAAATTCAGGGTCTCTCAAGAATCTGCTTGTTTCTAATCCTCTCCATAAATTAACTGTTTGGTCCTCCAGAGAAAAGAGGAGCTGACAACATTGTACAACTAGAAAAGTGCCTCCTTCTTTCCAAAAATCTCTGTATAAAATGCACTCGTGGAGGGGGGAGCCAGATTAGGAGACTTTGAGCTGCTTAAATCCTGCCAAGGTGTTCTGAGAGCAGGTTAACAGGAGCAGCTGGAGACACCTTAGGCTGTGTAAGGTCTGAACTCCAGATCCTGGGGAAGAATGTGGGATGCATGTGAGACAATCTGACTGATTTCTAAACCCCCATAATGGATATATGGGAGGGCTGTGATGGTAGTTCGTGCTGGTACCTGTGCTAAGAACTTACTTTATCATTAACCAAATACTAGTGGAAGGGATTTCTGCCTGAAACCCTGACTGGAAAGGCAAGAAGCATTCATATGAGCTACAGAAATATCACACAGCTCTTTCATACTAATAAATTTCTTAGGGTCTATAGCTGTGCCAGTGGTACTTTTAGTTTAAAGTCTTGATATTTATTTTGAAAACAGGGTTTTTTTTTATAATTTTATTAAAATACATTAAACAGCTACAGGCTGGGCGGAGAAGAGATTCAAAGCAGCCCTGCGGAGAAGGGTGGTGATTGATGAGAAACTCGACATGAGCAGGCAGTGTGCGCTTGCAGCCCAGAAAGCCAACCGTATCCTGGGCTGTATCAAAAGAAGCATGACCAGCAGGTCAAAGGAGGCGATCCTGCCTCTCTACTCTGCTCTTGTGAGACCTCACTTGGAGTATTGTGTCCAGTTCTGGTGTCCTCAACATAAGAAGGACATGGAGCTGTTGGAGCAAGTCCAGAGGAGGGCCACGAGGATGATAAGAGGACTGGAGCACCTCCCGTATGAAGACAGGCTGAGAACGTTGGGGCTGTTCAGCCTGGAGAAGAGAAGGCTGCGTGGAGACCTCATAGCAGCCTTTCAGTACCTGAAGGGGGCCTACAAGGATGCTGGGGAGGGACTCTTCATTAGGGATTCTAGTGGTAGGACAAGGGGTAATGGCTTTAAACTTAAACAGGGGAAGTTTAGATTAGATATAAGGAAGAAGTTCTTCACAGTGAGGGTGGTGAGGCACTGGAATAAGTTGCCCAAGGAAGTTGTGGAGGAGTTTAAGGCCAGGTTGGACAGAGCCTTGGGCAACATAGTTTAGTGTGTGGTGTCCCTGTTTATGGCAGGGGGGTTGGGACTAAATGATCTTATGGTCCTTTCCAACCCTAACTATTCTATGATTCTAAGTATCTTGCAAAGTTGAGTGTGTTAAGCACAGTAACGGGTGGTTTGGATAAATATGGATCTTTGTAGAGAGGGAGTTCTCTTTATCTAATATCAAATTGAATTAACAATAATGCCTGGAAAATATTGCTTTTTCTGTCTTTTAAAGGCCATATGAAACCTCCCTGCTCAAAGGGTTTCAGAGCTTTAAACATAGCAGATCTTCAGGATGGGGTGAAATGAAGAAGGGAGGCAGAGCTGCTGACCAGCTGGGTACCTCTACTTGTTGTGGTCTGAGCTTTATCCTTGTCAGCTTTCAGGTAGCTTCCCCAAGGCCATCTGCCTAGAAAACATCAATCCAAGCCATTTTCCATTTTAAAACATCTTTTATTTAATTTATTCATTTTTTTGTTTTCCTAATAGCATTTACAATCTCACTGCTGTGGGGCACTTTGATGAAGTGTTCCATTGCAACAACCTTCAACTGAAGCAAACTGTTCTATGGCAAGTTTTGAAGTATTAAAAAAATCTCTCATTTTTATATGGTTTTCCTCATTTTTCATGCCCTGTCAGAACAGCAGTGAATGAATTGATTGAGGATGTGCTTTGTCTCATTAAGTAGCACTGCTAAAAATGCCAAAATATTTGTTCCATTTCACTTGTGCTTCTACTTAGCACAGATTTATTTTGGAAAAATAAGTGTCTCCTATCTGTATTGCAATGGAGCAGTTTGACACTGGTACAAGAGAAAATAAATGCTCAGTGTACTAATCAGAGTAGCAGCTGTTTTCAATAACTAAGAAAAATTATTCCAAGCTGACATAAAGCCATAAGAAGCAGCTGCTTCTTTAATTAGGATGTTTAAGGCTAAATATGCAGGAGGATTTGGGTGCCTTGCTAGTAAAAACATACTAGAGCTCTGAGTTAGGCAACTTAGTCCACTATGTAAAAGCAGTGGAGAGCGAGGGATATTGGATGGATCATGAGCAGTCACAACTCCTTGCTGCAACAACTCTTTTTAACCTCAGAAAACAGTATGCTGGTGGGAAGGAAAATAATTCTTGATACTTTGATAAGGCTTTGATACAGCGTTGCTTTAAGCCATTGCTTTCATCTCAGCGCAAATGAAGTACCTCAAAGTGGTGTCAGAGCAGTGCTGAATCGCTCTCACCTGGCACAAATCATGCTGCAATCATCTGTAATGAGATTACAAAGCTGTTCCAATTTCCACAGAAAATCACCTGTCTGCTGGTATGTTTCATGCATTTTCTTCCCTGTCTCAGATGTTACACCAATACCGTAATACCAGCACTTATTTTTTCACTATGAGGGTGGTGAGTCACTGGCACAGGTTGCCCAGAGAAGCTCTGGCTGCCCCATCCCTGGCAGTGTTCACGGCCAGGTTGAATGGAGCATGCTGGTCTAGTGGAAGGTGTCCCTGTCCGTGGAAGAGGAGGTTGGAAGGATCTTTAAGGACCCTTCCAACCCAGACTGTTCTAGGATTTTCACAATTTTGTTGGCAGGGCTGTGGTTTTTGCTTAGAGTAACATAAGAGGCACCATCCTACACCAAGTAACTCTGGTGTCCCTGTACTTCTTCCTTTTGTTCTCTGGGTTTATTCCCTGTGCTCCTGAAAGCCACCTCTTGCTTTCAGGCATCTTGTCTTGCTCACCAGCTGAGCTGAGTTTCCCCAGAACGAAGCCCACCTGCAAAGCCTGAGGGCTGCTCTGCTGGTTAATAAAAGGGGTAATATCCTACTAGCTAAGGATGCTGTGTCACTTTGGGAATGGAGAGTCTGCCTGGTGGCTCTGGGTGGTGGAAGGCAGGCAGATGTCCTTGATGGAGTCTTCCTCGCCCCTCCAGGATCAATGTGCTGTGTCCCAGGCAGCAGCCAGGTAAGTGAGTGCTTGCTGTTAGACTGGTTTGGTTTAAAATTGATGTGTTCTAGTGAAGGCATGCTGGCTTCAAGGTAGAAGCTCATAACAAGTTTGAAAACACAATATAATAATCCAAATTGAGGTATTTCAGCTGAAATATGTCTTGTTTTTTCAGAGGTCTGTAACTTTGTTTACAAGTTGGCTGCAGAAAGACTTTCTCCCTTGAAAGGAGAAAAAACACCCTTCGATATGAATTAAAATGGATTATAGTGCAATCACTGCCAGTTACCTGGTATGCTTGTAAAATGCTGGAGCTTCTTAATAGAGGATATTTATCAAGCGGTGCGTAGGCTGGTATTGTTTTCTAGATATAGCCACCATTATTTATTTGCAGTAAGAGCTCTGTCACAGTTTTGTGTGCCCTGTCTGCAAAGCTGTACTTGTGAGGCTGGAGTTTCAGAAATATTATTTGAAATAGTTTCAGAATGGCAGAGTATTGCACCACACAACAATTTAATTTAGAAATGAAAAGGGTTTGCTCTTCATGGTGTTGCAAGGCCTGTTTTAACATCAGCTATGATATTCTATAGATGTACCTAAGCTTAGATAGATATATAAATATTAAAAGTCCAGAAATATTTTTTGGGTAAATTTGAATCATTTTGTGTGCTTTGGCTTCTATATTTTTTTTTGCAAAAGAATCCTTTTATTCAAGTAGGGATTTTCCATCTTAATGAAAAAGCTTTCTGGGTATAGTTCCACCTGATGCAGCCAGAACTTTCCTATTTTTTTCCTTATATGAGAAGTATCTTCTTTCAGTAAGGTAAGATTGTAGATGGACAGAAAATGCACTGGCTTTGCTTTAAGTAATCTTTCTCAATTTAAGGTTTGTTTTTCAACCTCCAATCCAATTTATTTCATGTTTGAGACTCTGACTCAAGTTAAAAAAAAAAAGTAATCCTAGAACTGAGATCTCTGAATTTTTTTCATAAAACAGGTATTTGCGTGAGTGAGGTACCAAGTTAATGTCTGATAGTGATGTTAGGGCCTATCAAATTAGGCAAAAAGTTGCATGTTGTTTGAGAGAATAAACTCTTAAATAACTTTGCTTTCTGGTATTTGGTTAAAAAGCTCCATACAGCTGGTTCCCCAGAACTCAAATTCTTGTTATGGTCAGTGGTTTTAAATAAAAAAACCAAAAAACCTGGGGGAGGGAGAGAAGGGGGTGTCTTGGTTAATGTAAGCCTTAAATGCTTGCATCTGGGTGTGCACCTTTATGCTTGCACAAGCCAGTGCAGATAGGTATTTTGATGTCTGTATATTTACGATAGGATCATGCATGGTAGGAAGGCACTGCTTTTACTACTGATGTTCAGGGTATCTAAATGGTGACTGAATTTCCTGTAGACACAACCTGACCTCTGGAAACCCCGTGGCTGTGCTGTCATGAGTGTTGGTGGCTGTGGCTGGTGGAAATCACAGTGCAAATCCTGCTATTTGATGTACTGGGTTGCATGTACTGGCTGCTGGGATTGCCTGTTCAATTCCTCATCAGGACAAATGCAGTTATTAATATTAAATGTACTTCTCATGTAAATAGGAAAAGAAATAGGAAGTCTGATCTAAAGGTGCAAAGGTAGTGGGAGAGGAAGGGAACAGGAAAAGAGGTTAGATTGTCTTATTTTAAAAATATATGCAGCATTTTTTTTAATATGCCAGTTCTGTCTTACTTGAAGTAAACAAGATGGTGGCCTGGGTTACCTCCTGCTGTGTTTGACTGGATTCAATGAGGTTACTGAGACTTACATCTCTGCAGAGCCTGGACCTATCTGTTTAGGAAAAGAGCAGATGACAGGAGCAGTAAGCTTTTAGGGAACCTATGGTTTTGTTCTTCTTGAAGTCAGTGAAGCTAATGAATATGTTTGTTTACAAACTAGAGTGTGTTGAGTTTAAGGGAACATGGTGAATGGACCTCTTTTTTTAGGCACATTTAGATTGCAGTTGTGTCCTAGTAAAGCAATGCTTGTTAGGGGAAAAGTTGGAGGGATGAGCAGTGTTAAGAAGAGCTGAGCACCAAATCCTTGTTGCACCTCAAGGGCAATTGTGGCAAGAGAAGACTTGTTTGTTTCAATGTTCTTGGTGTTGAGAGAAAAAATCTATAGGAACAAAGCTGGTATAGGAGTATTTACAGGGAAGGGTGTAGTATTATCTGAAGAGATTACAGATCAGGTTTTGTGTATCTGCAGTGTACATACATCCATTTACAGAAGGGACAAAAAAAAAATCGCTTGCTTTTGTCTCCTTGCTGGTCCTTGGCCACTTCCTATATCCTCACCACCATTGTATGTGTAACAACCGAGTACATCTTTATCAGTGTTATGCAGCATGACCAAAATATTTTGGTTATCTGTTGTAATTCTGTTTCCCTACTTCTCCCTGTCTTTTTCCAGGTAGGTCTCTTGGAGAAGGTTTTTGTCCAACATTGCTGTGTTCTTACAACAGATCAGGGCTTCCAGAAATGTGTGTTTTTCAGTGAAATACTTTACTTGTCAAGGCACAGCTTCAGAGAAGAACTCTAATTCTTGCTCTGCATAATTCAGTGCAGGGTTGGGGCCTTTTTTCGTTTACATGCTGTGCGTAAGAGCAGCTCAGCAAATCCTCAGCTGCTGCTGCTTCTAGAGGGGAAACAAATTTTTCTTCCCCTGCTAGTGCTGCTGAAAAGCCTGGGCTAATTTGGATGAAAATGGGAGTTGTTCCTCCCTAAAGATCGTTGCTCCTTACTCAAGATTGCAGTAGAGCAGAAGGAGGTAAGGTATAGCTTGGGAACTTAGTGTCAGTTTTTATTCCTGTTTTTCTGGTGGATGTGGTGTGAAACATGATTATTTTCTCTTTGGCAGCCCCTCTGAGATAATAGAAATGTTTGACTACCATTCCTCAAGGAGCTTTCAGTTCAACTGTGTGTTGGAAGACAGAGCATCTGAAGTGAGGTTTTTGATTTTTTTTTTTTTTTTTTTTTTAAATTTTTTGCAAAGGGATTGGTGTGTGTGGTCTGTCTTAGCTCAGTTCTATCTCTTTTGGGAAGCCAGGTACGTGCCTGGGAGAGGAGATAACCAAAGCTGCTTTTCCTTTCTCTTGCGCTCTTCTGGTAAGAGATCAGTGTAAATGTGTCTCTTCTGGACAGCGTAATGCTTAAATTCTCTCTTAGAAGGAGCCACAAGGCAGTGGAGAAATTGCTGGTGTGCCTTTTTGCCCTGGCAGAGGAAACATCTATTCTTGCTTTATTGTTAAACTGCCTCCATAGTTGTCTCTTGCCTGCCTTTACCTCTGTGCTTTTTCTTTCTATACCTAAAACCCAAGCATATTGCTCTCTTTTGACAGATCAGTAATTGGTAAGTAAAAATTACAGCTGTGGAGTACTGTGCTGAGTCACCATGGGCTGGAAAACTGAAGCTTGCTATGAAGGTCAAGTCATAAAACTAGCACTGGGTTTTATTTTAGTTTATTCACTGGATTGTGATCCAAATGAGTAATCCTCTATGGCGCTTGTGTAATATTATTCTGACATTTCTAGTTATCTAAGTAAACTGTCATTGCTCCATAACAATTTATTAAGCTATAGGGTATTCATAAATATGTGGCTAGCTTAATATGATTGCTCATCAGTTTGGTATTGAAAGGGCACCAACCTAGTCAATAAAGATATCTGTCTCAGTGTCTCTTTAATTTTAAAAAGTTGGTAAAATGTCGGGATAATACAATCACTTTGTGAGCTAAATCGTTATTTTTTCACTTTGACTCTTGCCCTTTTTCTTTTGGTATTCAACTGCACAACACAGGCCAGTAAATTGGCTTTAAAGGTGTAAGATTGGGGTTATGGAGGATAGCTTGGAAAACACAAATTGTAATAATTTAGATTCAAAGCAGTTATGACCCTGAAGAACACATCTTGCTGGATAAAACTGTTATCAGACTGTTCAGAATGTTTTCTTTTTAAGTGAAGCAGCTTGGAGCCATGGAAAGTACAGCTGAAACTGCAGGAGGTTGTGAAAATGGGAAGAAATGGTGAAATAAACTTTGTAAGTTTTCAAGTCCTTAGTAAGCTCTTTGGTATCAAAACCAAATAAAAATCCTTGTTAAGCCATAAGTCATCTTAAAGGTTTCAGTATATCCATGGCATGTAAATCCCAGCTCTTCAAATTCAACATTACTGAAATGTAGCTAACATTGACTACTCTGAGCATTTGTTCTGGAATCGGTTACAACAATCAAAGGTGGTGGTGGTTTTCCCCTTTTAAGATCCCTGAAATAAAATAATGAAGTAATCAGGGATTTATCAGCTTCCAGCATGAGGGTGTTCAGTATTTAGAGCACATGGATGTTCAGGGTGGCTGCCTGCTTGCATAGGAACCTGGACTGAACTTCAGAAGTCATGCAAGTGAACTGTGGAGAAACCTCATGCTCCCATTACTGCCTTGCTCAGGAGGTATCTTGATCACAACAGACACAAGAGTATGCACAGAATATCTCTTAGGGATTTGTTCCTAGTGTTTGGGAAGGTCTCTGCAGGGCCAGGTGAGCTGTTGGGCTCTGGTAGAGCCGCACATGCTGCATGGAAGAGAGGACAAACCTGACCTTCCTTCAAGCAACCCTTTTGCCCTCTGCTGGAGCACTATTTTTAAACTAACAATTCTGCTGGCTGTTCCACAGCTCATTTTCTTACCTGTTTCACATGTACCAATGTGATCTTCAGCCTCTTTGCCATAAAATGTGGATTGAAGGGCTCTGAAGTATGTGATGAAAGCTGACATTTGTCAAATTGCATAGCTGCTCTGCTTTTGAAAGCTGATGAGCAGAATGGCAGTATAGGGCTCCCTTTAGCTCTGCCTGTTTCCCTGTGGTGAGAAGAAACACCTATCCAATAGCTGCAGTCAGTGTTGGGGCTAGTTGATATTGAACAAATGCCACAGATAAAAGCTTTTTATGAACTCCTCTGTAGTTTCTTACGGTTACTTGGGAGGACCTGAGTAATTTTTGGTCTAGTAAAGCATCACTGCCTTCATAGCATTTGGATGTGGTCTGAACAGTCCAGGAAGTTCGAGATCTGACAATGACCACCACAGAGCCCTGTGGTCCAGCTGTCATAAGAACCTGTGATCCTTCCAGCATGCAATTACCTGCTCTAAACAATAGATTAAATTGTCCCACAGATGCAGCTGCAGGTAGCTCCTTGTGGCATGTTCCTCTGCTTTCCCATAGAAAGTATAATTATATTACACTGCTGCAAATGAGCTCTTTCAGCAGTTTTCCCTGCTATCCCACAAAATGTGAAAAACATGGGTCAGTGTATTTATTAGACCCTAAGAATGTGCACAGGTCTATCAGCTCCTGGTGCTTAGCAATGAGTCCTCTGCTCTCCTATTAAAATGTAAATTGGAGGAGAAAATGTCTTCAGGCTGGTGGGTTTCTAACTTAGCTCTTCTGGTACTGTGTGAGAAGTTAATGGGAGAAAGTGATTTTTCACAGTCTCCCTCATGCTGAAAGAATTGTCTGTTTTGAGGCTGATGTTTAATTAGTTCTGCTTCTCCTGGGTAATAAATGGGGAGAAGAGAGTTGATGCATATGTTACTTAACTTCTGCCTGTAATGATGACTAGAGGGAAAGACTGAGCAACTGTTAATTTCCCAACAGTTTTGGTGTGGCTGGCACAGCTGTAACTGGAGGTTCCTACCTCTCTGCAGTGCTAAATATAACTGAAAGGTGGACAGGAATATCTCGGATACATCACTGATAAGCAAACTTTAGTACCCTTAGACTGCTCCATTCTTGAACCAACAGCCTTTGGCAAGATAAGGGGTGTATCTGAGTGCTAGAGCCTCTCAGCAAGTACAAGAAATAGGGAGTGCTTTTGTAGACTTTTGGTGATGAGACTTTCAAGAGTTTCTGCTCAAACTATTCCAATTTAAAATCCATTTCTTTGAGGTAAATTTAAATAACTAATCATATACATACGCTTGAGCCTAAAAATGTTTGGCATTGGGTCATGATGCTTGTTCTGGAAGCAGCTTCTGGACTGAAATATTTCTAATGTTTTGGTGCTCTTGTTCTTCAGCTGTTTTGTGATATCGCTGCTCCTGCAGAACCCATTCCAGCACAGCTCCATAGCGTCAGGAGGGAATAAAATACTGATGGAGGCAGGCTGAATTGTCAGGAATTTTCTGCCTGTATTCAGCACAAAAGCAGGAGGTTCTGTTACCTGTGCAACATACCTCTCTTCTGGTTTCTATTGTTCAAGCATCTAAACCCCTTAGGTAGCCAACTTTATAAAATACAAGAAGCCTTACCAAGGGAGTCAGGCTGAAGTTCAGTCTGGTCAAAACAGGCTGTGGGTTGTAATTTGAAAAAAGTATACGTTTTTGACTAATATTTTCTTTGAGGCACTGAGTACTGTTGACATGTTTACCAAAACAATAGATTTGCTTTAACAATAATTGTAAATTTCATCTGGAAATATCTGAAGATACAGCCTTTAGACCTATCCTAGCGTAATTGAATAAAACCAACATGGATTTTGGTTTGAAACTCTCATTGGGTTTGTTTTCCAGGCAAAGCCTGCTTGATGTTCTCATGCTCTTGCTGTACAGAGAAGTGGGAAATAGTAGCCAGAGTAATAAGTAGCTCATCCTTGTTAACTTACCAAAGAGATGGAAACAGGGCAGGGACTAGTGTAACTGTCTTTCACTGCCAAGCGTAATCCAGATGTCTGACATGCTTCTGGAGAGAATACTTAATCCTTCTGCAGCTTTGGGTGTTTTTTTTTTTTTTTTTTTTTTTTTTTTTTTTTCTTTTTCCCTCTCCCCTCCTGCCTTCTGTGAAGGGTAAATACCAACAATATCTCAGCTCTTTATCCCTGTGTCCTTTTGCTGAACAAGATGATAGCCTCTCACAAGAATATGGATCTGTGGATCTGGCAAAAAATTTCTGGACAGGTGGGAAGCTATAGGGTCCAGGAGAACAACCTGTGGTGCATATGCTATTTCTAGACACTGTATCACATGTAATCTATAATGAAAACTGAAAGTAATGACACAGCCCTGGCATGAGAGATGATCAGATCATCCAGACCATCTTCTGCCTTGTCAAGGTTGCTTCCTCTAGAATATTTCTGAGAAATTACTTTAGAAAAGCTATTTATTGCACAAGATAACCTGCTCTGCGACACCCTCCTCCCCCTAATTTTAATCTTAAGTCCTGAACTTTAATATATCCTGAATATCCTATTACCTCTAGCTGCTGATGTGCACAAGGTGAATATGCACTGTGTGGTGCCTGTGCAGGGAGGCTGCTGCTGCTGGCAAACATGGAGTGCATTCCATGCATGTTTCTGAGTGAACCTGTGCCTGGACTAACACAGACCTGTGTAGAATGTACCAACAATTATCACAATGTTCAGACTATGTGGTGGGTGTATGGCTTTTGCAGTGCTGGGGAGGCTCTACCAGCTGCTCACAGCACAGTGCTGGAAGGGATTAGTACATGCACATCTGGGATCTTGACAGCCTCAGTCTTCCTCTGCAAAACTTGGGGCCAGGAAATATTTTTGTGTTTGAGAAAACACAAATATATGGACCTATATGTTACAAAGGCTAGTATATTCAGTGTTTTTAAGATCTCATCTTTCTTTCATTGTGTTATAAATGCAGTCACGGAAGAAATGAGCATTTAGCAGAGTTACATATTGCTGCTTTGTGTTGCCTTGGCTCTTTTTCATATTCACTTGGCATCAGCTTCTGTCTTCTACATACTCATAGCCTTTATTTTTTGTAAGATTTTATTTTAGTTCTGCTGCTATCCTGATTATTTTCATCTCCCCAGGGCGTATCTGTTTGGATGATGATCTTGCTTTTCCTGTATAAATCTGAACTTCTAAGTTGCTGATCCAAGTCTCTCCAATGATAAGTCATTGTCCATCTGTTTGCTTCCTCCCAAGCTTGCACTGCAAGCTGCAAAAAGGAGGCATGCAAGGTAGGCCAGTCAGAATTGAAAAAGAACAGCCTTATGCCTTGTTCTTTCTGTGTTCCTGGCTGCTGAGAAAGGAATTCCCTTTGCTAGATCTATTTTCTCACTTTTCATGCCCAGGTAACTTCTGGAATTCCAATTTGCCACCATAATGAAGACCCAGGTTTCATCCCCTGAGTCTGGTTAGCTTCATCCCAAAGCCACTGCTTAAACCTATGTTTTAATTTTAATTAAGACCTTTCTGCAAGTTCTTTAGGAAAAAAACCCCAAACCCAAAACAAACAACCCCAGGCAGAATCATGGGCAAGCCATGAAGGTTGTTTGTGATAGAAGGTAGCTGAGGTGTGCTTATCTGGTTGGATGATAACGAAAGACATTATAAGCAGAAAAGGCAAGATTTGTTTTTGAATGATAATTGCTGGAGTATAAGAAATTGTTTCTGAAGTGATACATCCATGCATACTATCATCCTACTGTGTGCAGATTTGATGCTTGAACTGCTGTTGTACACTGTTTCTTGCTTGTGGTGCTTCATCTGACTGCGTGCTTGCAGGCTGTATTGACTTTGTGTGGCAAGGTTTTGGTAGTGGGAGGGCTACAGGAGTGGCTTGTGAGGAGCTGATAAGAGCTTCCCCTATGTGTGATAGTCAATGCCAACCAGCTCCAAGATGGACCTGTCACTGGCCAAGCCCATCAGGGATGGTTGTAGCACCTCTTAGATAATAACCTCTTGGATATTTAAAAAGGGGGGCAAAACTCTAACCCTGTGCAACTGCAGTTGGATAGAGGAGCAGGAATATGTGAAAGAATAAAATCTAATGACACCGTGGTGAAGGAGGTGCTCCAGGCAGCATAGCAGATGTTTCCCTGCAGCTTATAGTGTAGCCCATGGTGAGGCAGGCTGTAGTCTGCAGCCCATAGAGGTCCATACTGGAGCTGATATACACCTGCAGTCTGCAGAGGACCCATTGCCACATCAGGGATACACCCAAAGCAGTCTGTGGTGCCATGGGAAGCCCACACTGGAGCAGGCTCCTGGCAGGACCTGTGGTCCCATGGAGAGAGGAGCCTGTGCTGGAGCAGGTTTGGTGGCAGGAGTTGGGACCCTATGGGGAACCATGCTGGAGCATTCTGTTCCTGAAGGACTGCCTCTGTGGAAGGCACCCATAGTGGAGTAGTTTGTGAAGAAATGCAGCCCATGGGAAGCACCTATGTTGGAGAAGTCTTGTGGAGGAGTTCTGTCTTCTGTGAGAGGGACTCCATGCTGAGCAGGGAAGAGGAGTCCTCCCCCTGAGGAGGAAGGAGTGGTTAGAGATAATGTGTGATGAACTTACTGTGGCTCCCATTCCCTATCACTGTGGAGTAGGAGGTGGAGAATTTGGAAGTGAAGTTAAGCCCAGGGAGAAAGGAGTGGTGGGGGAAAGTGTTCTTAAGATTGGGGTTTATTTCTCACTATCCTGCTCTGATTTGATTGGTAATAAATTAAACTAATTTCTCCAAGTCGACTCTGTTTTTATAATAAGAATAATTGCTGAATGATCTCTCCCTGTCTTATCTCAACCCATGAGTCTTTTGTTATATTTTCCTTCCCCTTATCCAGCTGAGGGAGGGGAGTGATGGACTGGCTTTGGTTGGCACCTGGTATCCAGCCAGGGTCAGCACACTACACAAGCTCATCTCTTGTATTTCCTAAATAGTTAAGTAAAATGTTAAAACCTGTTTAAAAAGCGATGGATGGCGGACCTGTTTGCTTTTGAACAGCTTTGTTTAGACTGTGTTGGTTGTGCTGCTGTATTTCACCTGGTTATTGGCGAGGCTGCTGGGGAAGGCAAGGGACAGCAGATGGCAATGTGGTGCTACGAACGTGCCAGCAAAGTAGAGGGAATTCTGGTCTGGTTTACAAAGTCCCCTGAAAAATGAAGACAACTGCTGCTGTGTCGAGCCTGTCTTCGGTTCTGACCTTGGTGCTGTGGGGTGCTTGCAGAGAGGGGCTTCATGCTGGTGATAGGGCTGCATAGTTGCTTCTGGTCTCCAGTGTAATGAGATGCAGTGTATGCACTGCTCTGATTATCAACCTGTCTATAGGCTTTCAGTAACAGCAAGGCTCAGCACAGCCTGCTGCTTTGTCCACCATTTGCAGGCTCACTGTGTCCTTTTTGATGTTTCAGCTAGGCTGGAGAACACTGGATTTGGGGCTGTCACAGTGGTGGGGCATTGCCTGCATAACTTTATGCCCTAGAAACTGCATGAAAGGCCAATGAATGGCATGGCTCATGCTTATCAGTGCCTCCCTATGTGTATTTTAGGTCTGTTATGGACATGAAGAATGGGACTTCATGATGCCTTTGCTGATATCAGCCTTTGTCTGCCTGCTTCTTCCTCACTCAGCCTTCCTGTTTGGGAGCTATCATGTTGCCCTGAAGACCTATATATGACCTGCAAAAGTGTGCAGGTATCTTTAAGAGGGATTGTGCTGAGAACTTGTAAATATGGATCAAATCCCTGAACTTGGCTTTGTTTTTAATTTTGAATTATTTTTTACCACACAGTGTATGTGTCTATGGTGAGGGCTCAGATGCAGAGAGCTGGAGCGCAAACCTCTGTGCATAATATGTGCATTACTTTGCAACTATTGCTGTCCAGAGTCTTCAGTGTGTGACCACATGAGGGTCTCTGTTTTGGGTTTTGTTTTGTTATAAGGCCTGTGTTAAAAATTAAACAAAACCTGAACCTCCCCATTTTTAGTGCTTCCGTGTGTGCAAATTTAGGAGGCAGAAAAGCTTTAAGCACCATGTATGGCACTTAGATACCTCCTTGGTTTGTGAGGCTTGTGATTAATTTGACATCCAAATGCTGTTATCTTCACCTGCAGCTGATTTTTGGATGGCAAATTACTGGTATGTAATTAGAGGTGGTCTTTTTAAAAAAAAAAAAGTTTGTTAGCCTTTCTGGAGCCTGAAGCATAAATAAATCCCGTGGGCTTTCAGTGTGAGAGATGTTTATGTTTTCCCATTTACTGCCTGGAGAATGAGAAAAAGATGTTCTCAGTTTCTTTGAAGGAGCTGATACTTCCCAGGTGCCTCATTAGCTCTGGAACTCATTTCAGATGGAAAAGCAAGGACAAGAGGGGTGATGTGGGAGTTATTTTGAAGAACAGGGTTATGGTTACCGAACAAATGAAACCATGTCTGAGCCCGTGTTCTGCATGCCCTCAAATAAACTTCTATGGCACTGAGGAGTTGTTACTGGGTGTCTCTATTTCATAGCTAATGCATGCTGAAAGCACTGGAGATTGTGCAAGGTTATGTATTAAAAGTATATTTCCCCTTGTTTAATTCTTGGTCTAATGAATCAAGAGAATGTCAGAATTAAACTTTTGTGCTTTGTGGACTGAAGGACTCCACTAGTATTTCATAGTGTTGGTGCAAGAAGGTTTTAAGCCTTGGCTTTCTCACTTAGCTGAAGAAATGTGCTGTGAGTAGCAAGGGCACATGAATACAGCAGCCAAGTGCTTGGACTGGACATGAGTCCTCTGAGCAACATGACTGGAAACAGCAATATTAGCAGAAGTTATTGAAGAAGTTATTAAATGAAGAATGGAAAATAACTGAATGGCAGTCATGCCTGATCTGGTGATTGACAGCTGAGAAAGTGCAAGTAAATCAGTAAAGATCTTGTTTGTAACACAGTGTTGGCACTATGAAACAATTGTGCCTTCCATTGTTCAGGAAGAGCTTGCAAGCACTACAAGTGATCAACTTGATGGACATATTAGCTGTCTTTAATTTCATGCTTTTTATCTTATTTTGGAAGATCTGTTCTAATCTTTGAATGAGCCAGGATTTGAATCTGCTGTAGTCTTGTGTCCTTAACTACTACCTCCACAAGGAAGGATGACATAAGCCTCCTTTAAAAGCTCTGCCTTGGAGCTTTCCAATTTACTAAATATCTCATTTTCACAAGGTATTTCCCCTGGTGTAGCTGGGCAGAGGCAGTCTGGTTTTGGCAGGTGTGAGGTTAATCAATAAGCTGTTTTTATGCTCTAAGGCTCAGGGGTGGGGAGAGAATAGTACTAGTTCCTGCCCTCCCTTCCTCAACCCCTGTGTGTGGAAAACATTTGGTTTGAGTTTTCTGTCTGCTTGTTGCTCATGTAGCATCTGTTCCTGACACCTGAACATGCCTTATGCTTAAAGATGCCAATCTCCAGTGATAAAGTCTGACAGCCAGCACTGGCGGGTGCTTCTCAAACCCCAGAGCTGAGTGCTAGCCTGTGTCCCCTCCTGCTCCTATGCCCTGGACGCCACTTGTCTGTTTTCTTGAATAACTGTGCAACCTGCCTCTATGTTTTTTCCTTTTTTCTGCTGTAAGCTGGACCTTAGAAAATCTCTTGGACTAAATGATTATTAACATACAAATTCATCACATTTCCCAAATGTGATTTGTTCTTTCCATATCTTGTACAGTTTCACAACTGACCGGTGCATGTCGACCACAGGAATAACAGCTTGCTATAAACACTGTAGAAATGCAGAATCTGGCCTGGGCTGTGGCCCCTGATGAACTCTACTGAGGTTTTATTTCCTACTATGCTACCAAGCTTCACACAAACACAAAATAATTCTTTCTAAAGTACCTTTAATACTACAGACTTATTTTCTCATTAGGCTGCAATACAAGGATTTCTTAAACATGATCATTAACACTTACACTGGTCTAAGCTATTTTAAAATGTTTTGTTTTTTTTTTTACTGGAAATCTTTAATACTTTAAGATTTTCTGAAATCTGCTAAAGCAGATGGGAGTAAGAGGTGATGAATATCTTGGTTTCGATTCAGGATAGCTTAATGGAAGTAGCCTTTAAAGTCAAATGGTTTAAAACTGATTTTCACATGGTTTATATGTACAAAAGAACAAATTCTGGCTTTCTTAGGATGCCCAAATGAGGAACACCACCAAAATCTATTGTTATGAGATACAACATAAATAATGTCAGCATATAAGAGAAGACAAAAGTGGTTTTAACATCACTGAGGAAATAAATTAGGATGTGTAGAGTAGACTGAAGCCAGATGTAAGGATTGCTTATGCTGAATAAGGCTTTAACGCATGTGTAGCAGAACTCAGTGTGACCACCTCAACAAGGCAGCTGAGTTTTCATCTCTCAGGTGGCTGTTTTACAGTATTTAATCACTGGTTTTCAAAGGTGAGACAATTCTGGGGGGCGGAGGTAGTGTCTGTCACAAATTCTTGAAAACTGAAACTTTAGGATGAACTGTAACTCTTCTCTCTGGTATTCCTAGAAAATTCAGTCTATGCTTTTAAGTGAGGACTTTCTGTTCAGGTGGAAGGTGCCTGGCATGTCCCCCCAGACTGTCACACTCAGTTTATCAGATGCTTTGGCAGGTACTTATGTCTAACGGCAGTTCAGCTGGTGGGGCTGACACATGGGTTGGCTGGAAGTACAGCTATTGAATGAGCTAGGTTGAAAGACATCCCTGGAGGTTTTGATCCACCACCAGGCCAAGGCAGGGTCAACTCTGAAGCTATAGTAGCTCCATCAGGATCCTGTAGCATCATCTACGAGAAGCTGATTAACGTAAAAGAAGGGCAAGGGACACCCCTCACTTTTTTATTTTTTTTTTTTTTTTTTCCCCCCCCATCCTTTGCTTTCCTGTATGATATGAACGAGCTTTAGCTGTGGTATGAGGACATGTATCTTCATTGACTCTCACAGATGAATTCTTCTTTCAGTCTAGGCTTTGACACTTGTTAAACATCTCAGTGGAGCACCTTATCAATGTTCTTATTAATTTCATAATATGACTAATAGATGGCTCTTTGTAGAGTGTAACTTTCAGTTCATACCTACATTTCACATCAGTGCACTAGGTTTTGGGGATAATAAATCCATCAAGTGCAGTAACAGCTTGCCTTTAAGCTTAATAAGATTTATTCATGTGGATCTAGCAGGTGAGAAGTAGTCACAGGCTCTATCGGCTGTAGCTTTACTTGCACTGCTTTTACATAAAGGTACCAAGGTGCAAAAAATGCTGTTTGAAAGCTCAGAGCTTCCGAATACTAGAGTTTCATGAAGTTAAAGTGGTATTTGCCATCTTTAGTGCATTGGATATTCAGCACTGAAGGCTTTTCCATAAGGTTTACCTGCTGGTGACTCCAGATGAGGAATCTGGATGAAAGTGCTGAGGATCAAGAAACTTGCTTAGTGGACTCTGCAACTTTGGTTTTATGAAGAATTTATTTAAAAATATTCCTCCAGTAACAATAGTTTGGAAATACTGTTTGACTGTGTGAAGTGAGTTAGAATAACTGTATTTGCAGGATCATGTTGCTGTTTACGGCCATAGCAGTAGACCTTTGGACCTGACACTGATATTTATGAATGGGCTGGACACTCCAGACCCAGCTATGGCCAATGAGTCATGCGTATTCTATGGTATAACAACTGTGCAGAATGATACAGTATTCAGGTATCTTAAACTTCTTTTAAAAACTTTCCTCTCTTGCACTGGTAGGTCACCACTGAGAAGTGGATTAATCAGGAATTCTCCCCATGTCAAACTTGTCTTCTAAGCTAGTGATAAATATCAGACTTGGAATTTATGCTTCCAAAATGCATTGGTAAAGCTCTGGAAAACTGGATAAACAGGCTTGCAGTGAAGGGTCAAATGTGATACACTTTTATTTGGAAGAATCTGCTGTGCATCTTGATAATACAGAGCACTGATCTTTGTCTATGAGTGCCATTTTCTCCTCACACCTTCTTAGTACTGGATTTGATTCTGAGTTTAAGGGTGACTGCTCACTAGCAGGAGGACTAAATATTTTTTTGGAAGGAAGCTAGGTCTTTGATTTGTGGGTTTGACTAATGGGGATGATGGTATGGATATTAGATGCTGATTCTGTGTTTGCTTCTGCATATGTGCAGCTTCTGCTCTGTTACTCATGGGCTCCATCTCACTGACTCCAGAGAGTTCTTCCCTGGCTTAAGGCACACCCATGGAGATCTGAAACACAACTTGGGGACATCAATGTTGGTTGCTACTGGGCTACTTGCAAGTTGGAGGTGGAACAGCTGCATTGATGGTTGGTGTGGGGTCAACCCAATTGTTTCTGTATTTGCCTCTCAGAAGGCTGTTCATAGCTTGTTTTCACTGTTAATTTGGAATATTAATGACCAAAGGTAACTTGGACCAGTAACTTCTCATATAGTAGTGTTTTACATCCCTATTGAGTATGTCACCCCAGCACCAAAATGAGAAGTTTAGCCTACCTTCCTGCACTTGAGACAATATAACAAAGAATCGAAATGTGTTGATTTTGTTCAATTGTTGCACAAAAAGGTGACTCACAGCTAGCAGGCACTCTGCCGTTAGCTTCTACATGTGGCTTTTGAATGTAGCTTTTGTACTTTGCTTTAACTACTCTCTGAACTCCATGCAGGCAGGGCTGCTGAGTACTATTGACTTTCAGACCTCTCCCTTGATATTTGCTCCACTGCCCTTTAAAAGGATCTGAAATTTTATTCTGGGTCCAGCCCAATGGCTTCAGAAGGAGGATTCATCTGTGATGCGCTGAGGCTTGGACTCTGCTGTGCCAAATTGTGACTCTTATTCCTGACTTAGACTTTATAGTTTAATTTGAAATTAAGCACAACTTAACTGTCAGTTGAATAGCAATAATGGAAAAGAACTCCAAGCTATTAAAGCAGTAATCACAGTTATAAACAACCATGCCACAGGCTTTCTGGCTATTTCCAAATATATCTTCCCATCTCTTATTCATTGTTGTTATTAGTGTTTACCTCTAATGCGAATGTTTCCACTCAATTGGTTGTAATTGACTCACTTTAAGGAAAGTGACTTAAAGTGTCTAAATATATTCTTTCAGAGGTTCATAAAACCATCCCTAAACTAAACAAACAAAAGACTAAATTCATATGCAATGTGATTAAAGTTATAGCACCTATTGGTGGGCAAAAAAGAGTAAACAAGAAGTAAAACAAAAAAGATCTTGGGCTCCAGAAAGTTACTTTAAATCTAAAAACACTTGAGTGAAAAAGTAACTTAGGAAAAAAAAAATGATTTTAAGTAACAAACAGCTAGCCTCATCAAACTCGGTACAGAGTTAGTTATAGCCACACCTCTGTTTTATTCTGAGTAAAGAAGTTATAAATTACAGGAATCTCAACTCCAGTATCTGAAGTGAACCCACAGACACCAGGATCTGAAATAAATTCAATGCATAAAACAGCACTCATATTTCAACTCTCTGCTCCCTTTTGTTTACAAATGAAGGTATTCAAGAGGCAATGCTTTCTTCTCCAGATAATAATGTGCTTATTAATTTCCTGGGTACTTTAGAGTTTCCTAGGCACTCTGGAGTGAGAGGTGCACATTCTGATATGGGTAAGCTGAAGTCTGGTATATGTGCCAGCTGCAAACCTAGCACTCCAGATGTACACTCCCCCATGGATGGGCTCCTGGTGGAGCCTTTATTTGTCAAAGGAATTGCTTAGTACCAGTGGAAGGGATTTGATGAAGATAGAAAATATTTTCTGTTGTGTTATTTATGCATTAACAAAATATATAGTGGATACAGAAATGCTTTTTAGCAATATTGAATAAGAAAATGTCCTGACCTGTGCTGTGCATAGTTTTAATGGAAAAATAGTGATGACTTTTTTGGTTGCTGCTTTTTATTGAAAAGCCAAATATGCACAATTTTTCAAGTTGGTGCAAAAGGTATAGGTATTCCTTCATCACTGAGTATAAGAATAATCTGCTGTACAAGCCCTATGTGTGCTGGGGCAGCAGGCTCTTGGGAAGGATGATGTTCTCCTTGCCTGTGTCACATGCTCATCTGGGCTTTTCTGGTATGTACTGACCCATGCATGTGCTCCTTGCTGCACTCAGTATGGGGGGTGTGTGTGTTGGATGAGCTTGCGCTTGCTCTCTCTAATTGCCAGTTCCTTGGATGATAAAAGATTCAAAATGTACCCTCTTGCTGTCTCTTTAGGTGTGATTCTAGTTGGTTCCTTAAGTTGTAGACTCAAAGAGGACTGCAGCATGAAATTAATGGTCTGGGGAGAAATGGGACAGCACTGCCTGGCTTTGAGGCTGCAGGTTGCAGCCTGCTTAGCAACTACAGCTAGAGGGCAGGGAAATTGGGAGTTAAACACCACTTTTTCCACTGATGCAGCCTCTCGCCACCTCACATCAGGATACTGGCATCCTGAGCAGAATGAGTGGACAATGGTTGGACTTGGTGATCTTAAAGGTCTTTTCCAACCCAGCTGATTCTATGAGCTTTCCAAGCAAGTAATTATAAAAAGACCTTCAGATGCCAATGCACAGGGATGGGGGAACTGCAGTGCAGTCCCTGTGCTGTATTTCTGTTCTGGTGGAAGCTGTTGCTGTCACCTATTAGCAATTCTGCTTCACAAGTCCAAAGTGCGATGTGGCAAATACGGTTTGTGTGTGAGATCTGCTAGCTAGTTTTCTGTCTGTTTGTTGCTTCATTGCTGGCTTTTACAGATCCCAATTCAAAGGGGGGAAAAAGGATCCTGGTGAGCTTTACACAGTGGCATTTAGTTAATTTAAACAGGAATATCTGCTACTGAAAGAGTAACTTGCCCATCCAGGAGTACTTCATCATTCCTGGGCTCCAAACCAAGGCCAGGCGTGCTCTCAGTGGGGTTATCATTCCATATTACATTGTGAATCCCTAAACGCTTTCATCCTAATGAAAAAAATCTTTCACAGTGGACAGTTTGAAAGATGTAAAAGTTGTTCTCCATCACTGGGATTTTACAGCAAAAGATGTTTTGGAGTGCTGTCTCCCAAAGCAGTCCTAATAAATCAGCACTGCTGAAAGCAGTAAGAAGTTTAGTGGGGCAGGAAAAAATCCTATACTGCCAGAAAATCATGTTTTTTCTTTCTATAATGCTTTAGGAGCCCTTCACTGTTTTGCTGGAGCTAGCCCCTCCTACGAGGTCTATGGCAGATGTGATGGACCTGTTACAATACCTGTGCATTCATAAGGTGTTCTTACCAGGCAAAATGTGTTCAATGCACCCTAGCTGTGCTGGGATTTATGGTGGATCACTTTCCATGAGATTTAAAGCAACTTCAAATCTGCCTAAGATTTAAAAGGCTTAAAGCAGGCAAGCATTGGGGATTTACAGTGTTTTCAAGTTTGCAAATGCTAGAAATGCCGTTATATGAACAAGTCTTTAGTAATCAAAATAAACAAAGCAAAATTTTTTTTTTCTTCTCCAGCAGAAATCTGTAGAGCAACTCTAACTTCTGGGGCATGTGTAGCAAAACATGCAATTGAATGGAAATCTGCAATTCTGTGCCTTAGGTTGTAAGGAGCTATTTACAGCCAAATTGAGCTGTCTCATTCAGGTGTAGCTCAAATTGTTCTTCAAAGCCTCTCCACATGTGCAATATAAGACATCTCTAAAGCCCGTGAGAGTTTTTATTATCAATGTGAATGAATTTGGGATGCAGAAGGAAAACAAGATTTATCTTTGGATGTCAAACATGCTCTTTGAGGAGGACTCTTCTAGAAGGTCTCAGTGCAGGTTTGCTTTGTGAAGCAGGGAGGTAAGACCTCATTTACTGTGAGTGCTCCAGATGCTCCAGATTATTGCTGGGTAGGGGTTTCGGAGATCTGGGAACTGAACTAATGGGACTCTGAAGTAGCCCCTTCAGATCTTGATGTGGTGATTTTCGTGGCTCTCTGAGCTGTTGCTGCTGGGCTGTGCAGGGAAAGAGTTGGTTACATGCAGTTCTAGATGAAGTGCTAAGGAGCATATGGCTTGTCTGCAGGGAGCATTGCAAATGATTTGCTGTGTGTGCTGTGTAAAAATGTTAAGTTTTGACATGCCAGATCTCTGGATTGCACTGCAAGTGGGTTGCTAACTGCAATACATGAGCTTAGTAAAATCTGTAAGTCCAGTCTCTTCTAAGCTCTGAGGACACATTTACAGTGCCATGACCAGGCAACTGAGCAAGCTTGTACCTGGCTTTGTCTTAGTCTACACTGAGTTGTAGCTGTGTACAAATATCCAACAATTTGGTGCAAGACTGTTCACTGTTCCTTTTGAAGTACTTGGCTGATGTTGACAAATGCTGGTGATCCCAGAAAGGTGTGTGAAGTAAGAAATATTACTCACAGGTATCTTGTCCTGGACCTAACTAGGGTATAGCATCTAGTCCTAGATTACTTATTCAGAGCTACTGTCAGGCCTGTGTTACCTGCCACGTGACATTGAACTTGGTTGCAATGTTTAAGTTATGAACAAATTAATCTCTTGCTCGTGGAGGGAACGTTACAGAAGAGAGAGCAGTCTAATTTTTCCCTTCTGGAGTATGGTGGGTTTTTTCCTCTAAAGAAGCAACTTATAGATGTGAAATTGAGGTTGGAACAAGACAAAGAGGATTTGTACCTGGTATTTGAAGCAGGTTAATTTTAGTCCAATTTTGCCAGGTTGTGTGTTATCATTCCAGTAGCTGTTCTGAACTTTATCTGGTCTACTTCATGCTCTGAACACTTACTGAAGCCTCTGCTATGTATAAATACTTTTTATCTTTCCTTCCCACTGCTGCCTCTCCCTGAACATTCTACCTTTTATTTGCGCATTAGCATTGTCAAAGCATTTCTCAACCTGACACTTTTCTTTCTGAGGTTCTAGTCTTTTATTACAGGGGCTTTTTATTGCTTTGCAGCAGGAACTTGCCACATGGTTGTTTTTCTGCTCTTCCTGATCATTTCACTTCCCATCACTGACAACCTTTCAAGCTCCTGTGAATGGGGGTGTCTTCATGCCATTTGCTTCATCTTAAGCAAAGTCAGATTTTAATACCAGAAAAATCTGACAGGAAATAAAATGCAAAGGATGACATTTTTGAAGAAAACATTTACATTTGGTCGGTTCTTCCATTCAGTATGTCAGTGTCAGGATGCAGCAAGGATTGATTCTCTCTGCCATTAAAGTTTTCCTTATACTCCTGAGTAGGACTACTAGAAATCCAGCTAAAGCCATGTGCAAATAAAACTTTTGATTGCTTATCCCATTCAAAAAAGTGATTAATAAGTAATAAAAAAGTGGTGAAGCAACAGCTCTGTGTATAGTTCCCATGTCCCTTCAGGCTGTAGACCAGCCTTCAGTGAGCTCTCCTTTGTTGTTATTAGTGGTTTTATGAGCTGGTGACAGAATATTTCAGCCTCTAATAAAATTGCTATCAGTATTGCAAAGCACTTACAAGTGATTCTTTAATTTTGCATATCTTCGATATTTTATTCACAAGGATTGTACAATCCCCAAATCATATGATACATGGCAAAGCAGGAAAGAACAGAAGGTCTGTTTAACCAGATAATGTACCAGCAACTAAATGGAGTAGGATAATCTCTCTCAAAGGGCTTTACCATTAGACAATAGACTAATTGATCAAAGCAGCTGGATTAGTCCAAGGTAAATTCAGTTGTTTTGTTAATTTAGCCTAAACCCAAATATTTAATGTCTGTTTGTTTGTTTAATTATTCTTTCTGCAATTTCCCCTTCTTTGCTTCTCTTGCTGGTACTTCGGCCCATGTGTTGTTTCATCTTGGCCAAATTTCCACCCTCTTTAAGATCTCAAATTTTTGAAGTGTTAGCATAACTGCTGTAGAGACTTCTACCAGATACTTAGTGTCCTTACAGTATTCCTGTGATCTGTCCTCCTAAGTTTTGCTGCTTGTTTCCTGTTTTTCTTCTTGCTGGAATGCTAATTAGTGCCTATGACTCAAACCTGCTTGTTGAGGGAAATGCATCCATCCTCAATTGCTGTGCAGTGGTGTTGCTGATGTGAAAATTTTTTAGTGTTTTCATCAAGTGTGTCTGGACTTGTTATAATTGCATACTAACCAAAGAACATTGAGCAGCCAAGGTTGCAGGGCTATAAACAACTTGTCACTTGCAGGTGACTTCCCTCCTATTCTGATCTTATCACAGTCTCTGCATTATTTTTTTTTTTTTTTTTTTGTTAGTCCCTTGGTGTCTCGCACTATCTCATAAAAAATCTTGTGCAGGATATTCAGTCTCAGTGGCCCCCAGGCCTGTCCAAGGTGGAATTTTTTTCCTGAGATGATGCAGATGTACTCACAGTATAAGTGCGTGTCTGCTTTATCTTCTAGCCTAAGTGTATCTAAAATGCCACTTGAGATGAATGAATAATTGTTGTGAAGAATTAAATATAACTTCTCTTTTAAATTGTCTGAGAACAATATAAAATTTTTCTTAAGCTGATTTCAAAGTCGGTGTTAGCTTTTAATACATTCTGCAAATACATCCTAGCCCATGGATTTCTTGTGGACAATTTGTTGCAAGTATTTGAAATCCAGGTAATGCCTCTTTAACAGCTAGTATGGATTTATCGCTGAGATCTACTTGGGGCATGATCCAAAGCCAGCTGTAACTGGTGAGAGTTCTTCCACTACCATTAATCACTAGAAACCCTAAGTATGCTAGAGGTCTGACTTGTATTTTACTTGCCAATCTCATTTGGCTTGAGCAGGGTTACAAAGACTTCAGAGGGAGAGCATGCTGCATCTTCTCCTGCAACTTGAGGATGCTCCTCATTTTGGACACATCATTCATAGCCTATTAAAACCGAACTGTAGTGTGTTATCTAATCAATACATCTAATCAAGTTTTATAGGAAGGGTAGATTTATTTTGTTTTCATAGATTTTCATTTTATCTGTCAATGTTTACAAGATGTTTGAAAAAGAAACCTCATTCTTTCTCTCACATCTGGTTTGTCAGCAGTTCTCTTAAATCTCTGTCCATGCTACAAGAAAAGCAGTATTGAAAAAGTGTTTGATAACTGCTTATTAAATCTGTTCTCTTAAATCAAGTCAAGGCAGACATCCCAGATGGAAACTTATCTCATTCTCATAAACACACTTTATGCACACAGGCACAAGGCATGGGTACTGATGAATCACTGAAATAAAATTGATAGGCATAAAAAATCCCCAAACATTGTAGTACCAACTCTTAATTCTACATGCCTTTAACACACTACTGTTCTTGCCTGTTCTGTCATTAAAACAAATAACACTGGATATGGTGCCTTCCAGCTGCAAATACAAGAGGTGCTTAGTCTCAGATTCCATCCTTAAAATACATTTAAAAAAATAGATGTAACTTCTTTTTTAATTGCTTACTATTCAGTGACATGGAAGACATCTGGAGAATTTGAAAGCTCTCTGCACACCCTTGGGAGCGAGACCTTGGAAACCAGAATGTGGTACGGTTTTACTGGTTCTTGTTCAGAACAGAATATTTTTTCCCCATCAG
The DNA here is from genome assembly GCF_000696875.1 of Nestor notabilis. Classification (NCBI taxonomy): domain Eukaryota; kingdom Metazoa; phylum Chordata; class Aves; order Psittaciformes; family Psittacidae; genus Nestor; species Nestor notabilis. Next base: position 27,766 of record NW_009941559.1, on the reverse strand, counting down.
TGAAAAATGGTTGTGAACGTGAAACATAGGGTGCACTAGTGAATACTATATCTAAAGTATTGTAGCTAGTCTGCTGGGCCTTTGGAGGCTCTAGTAGTTCCTTGTAAAAATAAAATTCAGCTCCTGCTCAAAAGGGCTTTGAAGTGGATCTGTGCTGCTTGAGGTGGAACCAGCTTCTCTCCATACAAAACCTCTTGTTTTTGTGTTGAAGGGGTCCCTGGTTTCCTTCTGTAGACCCTGGAGAAGGGTAGGGTCACAGGTTTGTGGGGTGTGAGGAAGGAGCAAAGTGGTATTTCTCCTTTCCAGATGTGCTGGGTCTTCATTCAAGTGAGTTTGAACTCACGGACATCAACTTCTTGAGCAAAGCGCCTTCTCAATAATTCTTTTATTGAGACGCCAGGTGTCTGAGTTTGTTAACTTATTAACATGCTAATCTTTTGTTAAAACACTGACAGATTTTATTACTCTGAGAAAAATTAATATTTAAAACAGTTTTATAAAAATGACTCTAATACATAATCTGTGGTGTAAGTGTGCTGGTTTTATCTGTTGTTCCTTTTGGTTTCTTACCAAATATTGGGTTGAGTTTGAAACTGGCAATTACATCAAAGCAGTACTTGCCATAGGCAGACAAAAAGATCTGAGGGCTCAGGAACTGGACTGTAGTGACTCACAGATGCAGTAAACTTACTACCTAACATCAAGTGTGGGGCTCTAAATGTTGGAGAAGGATGATCAGCTGCATTGTAGGTGCTACATGTGACCTGCCTCTGAGAGTGTCCCCCATGCTACAGGCTCAGTCTGAGACTGAGAACTGGACAGTCTGACCCTAAAGGGTGAGATAAAACTCGATCTAGGTAGATCTATCCCCCTTAGGGCATCAGTAGCAAGGATCAGGTCGGACTAAAAGGCCCTGCCAAGAAAGTTGCTATCACTTAGTGAAAATGATTTTTGTACTGAAGATGCCTAGCAGAGCAGGCTGACCTTTCCAGATGCAGACTACTATCAGCATCCTCTCCCAGACCTCCCCTATGGCAGTGCTTTAAGCGGACAGGCACTTCCAGTGCTTTCTTCATGGTCTTTAGGATATGCTCTTTCTCATTTACACTTCCTCCTTTTATGTTTGCTTTTTTAGGGAGGATTTTCTTCTGTGCTCTATGTTGTTGTTGTTGTTTTTATTTCCTGTTAAAAGCACTTCTTTGCTTGTTGTGTGACTGGGAACCTGTCTTCTGGTAACCTCCCTCTGCCCTGATCTTCAGGCCTTCACTGCTACTTGCTGACTTTCCATCTTCTGTCACATGCCAGTTAGGTTGGGGTTACTGCTAGGACTGGGTCTGAATACCAGGTTGATATAACCTTTTCCTTTTTTTTTTTTTTTTTTTTTGTTTTTTTTAAAGAAAAAAACAAACCCACCTCTTTTTTCAATGTTGAGCAATCTCCAAATAAGAAATGTGTGTATAGTATGTTACGGAGAGATGCTTTATGATTTAATTTATGGAAGTGTTCACGGCCAAACTTATCTGCATTGATTTTAGTCTTTCTTGATGTCTCTATAGACAAAAATGTGTGAGAGCTCTCTTGGAGTAGCAGCAAGCTACCTGCTTTCCTATGGCTTAGGATAATAAACCATCCTATCCAGACACAGCCTTGCTGTGTGTGCAGCTGCTGGGGTCCTCCTGCAATGTTGCCACCTGGCAGCATTCAAAAGCTTGAGGTCTAGGTTGGCTAGGATTGGAGCTGTGATGGAGTTGTGAACCCTCTCTAATGCAAGCTGCAGGCAAGAGCTTCATTGCCCAACATGATGGGGTACAGGTGTAGGCTTAGCAAAGCAAACAGGTATTGGGATCTTGTTTGCTGCAAACAGCTAATTCTGTCCCCTATCACTTAAAAGCATCTTTTTTTTTTTTTTTTTTTTTTTTTTTTTTTTTTTTTTTGTTTGAGGGTTTGCCTGGAAGTAGTCATACGGAGCAAAATGTGTGGGTTTTGTGGTTTTTTTGGGGTGTTGTGTTTTTTTTTTTTTTTTTTTTTTTTTTTTTTTTCCCCCCCAGAGTGTTTATGCTGGGGTTTTTTTCCTGTAGGAGAGACATGGAGTCTGTGCTGGTGCAAACTCCAGAATTGAATCACTGTGCTTATCTGATGCAGTTTCATTGTGTTCATGGGGAAATAATTTGTCAAACACTTCCTAGAAGGAAAGCAAATATCAGCCTTTAGATTGTCAGGTCACTCTGTAGATATGAGTAAAGGTCTGTTGACCCTTGACTCTTTGCAGCAACAGAAATTGTTTGCTTTCTGTAGAGGTCCACTTTTGGTTTGGAGAAGGATATGTGCTCATATGGACACATGCATAATGTTGTGTGACTCTCTGGGGTGCTCATCTGGTTGAAGGACAGGATCAGGAAGTGTTGCCAAGGGATTTAAGATGCCCTTCTGTTGTGCAATATTGTGTCCTAGTTTTGCAGCAGACTAATGATCTGCAGACATCTTGTATTCAACAGTTACTGTATGGTTTAATTTATGTTGTAATTTATTCATGGCCAAGAAGACATAGCTGGATTATTAATACTCTCTCAATTGTTTTGTTTTCTGATGGTAACTTGCCTTTTGTGGCTAAGCCAGTTGACCACAGAAGTCAGGCAGTGGCCTGGAATGATGTGCCTGTTTTGATCCTGACCTTAAAACCAGGGCAGGTTGCCTTTTTTCATATTAATATTTCTTGCTAAAGTCACTATAATTTTGGAAGAAAGTGTACTTATGAGTAAGAGGCCAAATGCTGCGTTTTCATGATGTATTTCTGTGCTACACAGATTTAGAAAGGTCTCAGCTATGCATCTATACTTAATGTGTTACAGCAAGTGGGTCTTGTGGTGGGTGACCTCCAAGTTCATGAGGGTAGTGATTTTAATTTTTTTTTCTTTTTCTTTTTTTATTCTTTGGCATAATCAACACCCGCACAGAATGTCGCTTCTTTTACAGTCTAAAACCAAAATGAGTCAACAGTTAATTGCGACAGACAAACCAACAAAACCCACTGAAATCTTGGTAAAAGCACCAAACTCTTGACTGGGGACTTTCTGCTCCCTCTGTAGCTGACCATTAGGGGTCAGTGTTCTCGGGGTGGTGGTTGTGCATCAAACCAACCACTTAAAAGCAAGGGTTTTATCCTGGTGGATTTTGGTATGTGTGTTTTGGTGTCGTCCCCACTCCCACCCGCCCAGCCCCACACTGAAGATTGACCAAAATCTATCCTCGTATGCAGGAAGGGCTGAAGAGTCCAAAAACATGGAGGTCTCAAAAGATAATGTTTCAGAAGAGCTGTGAGGGCAGAGGAGGTGGATACAGCCTGCACTTGCTCTCTTCTGGTGGTACACTCACTGTTCCTGGCTGTCAAGGACAGTATGTGCACTATGCATCAAGCAGGGAAGATAGTCTTATATTCTGGCTGGTAATTAACCCTAAAGTTGAGCCCCTTCTTGAGTAGGAGGCTAGAAGCATATGTGGGAAGCAGGTATTCATCTGATTTTTTTTTTTTTTTTTTTTTCCCCCCCTCCCTCTCTTTCTCTTGATATGCTGCATGTTTATTTCCAGACTATTTCTGGCCAGCAGGAGTTACTGATACTAATGATGGGTAGCCTTTCAAAAGATCCTGGAATTTTAAAGCAACTTTGAAGCCAGTTCCTTTAAGCTCCCTTGAAAACTTCAGCCAGTACAATTTATTTAAATATAAATAATTAAAATCTTGCATTCCTGTGATCTTATGGTTATCATTCTCTATTCTTAACTTCATGATTTTTGTAATCTAGATGAATAACTTAATCTTTTGAGACAGAGGTGGACTATTCCTCTATTACTTTAAATGTCCTTATGTAGATTTCCAATACAGTTTAATACATTTAAATAATGACCTTGAGAATAGGCTTGAGCCTGTATAATGAAACTTGTGAGAAGGATGTCCAACATTCATGTTACACTTAGTGTGTAACAGGCCCTCTGAACACATTTTGCACCAAATGAATCAAATGCTTATAAACATAGGGTATTTAAAATTGCAAATGCAATATATATTGTATTTTTTTAATCCAAACTTACCTCTCTTGCTGCCTTTTGCTATCACAGAAGGGTAAGCCTTTTTCACTGAAATGTTAAGTCATTAACTCATTCAGTGTTTCCATGGTCTTTTGCCATGACTGTACCTTCACCTTGATATCTGATAGCAAAGTATCATTGTCTTCTGTTCAAAGAGGAATTAATCTGAGCTCTGCTACTGTTGTTTCCTCCTCCTTGGCCTCTTGTCTGATCAAAATCTAGTGATGGGGGATCTTCTGGTTTTTCTTTACTCAGTCTAACACCACCTTCTTGCTGAAATTAGATCCAGCTTGTTTAATAAAAAATAGCTCTGATGCAATTCAGTAGGTGCTTGATGAGGCCCTTTGATCCTTCAGCTGTTTAACAGGTTAGGGAACAGAGCTGCTTCTGTTGAACTGTCCCACAATGAATGAGTGAGTGGAAATTCTTTCTTGTCTTCTCCTCCCACCTGGAGTTGCTGGGTATGTTCTGATGATGCGGAGCTTGACAATGGACCACTTCCATGCTGTGCAAGCAAACTTGCTGCTTTATATCAGATGTCCTGTGTCATCTGGGTGTTGGGGTCTGGGTTTTGTATTGCAGGCTTGCTTCCACACACAAGTGAAGAGTATAGCAATAAATTGTTGTTTACTTGTTTCTTTTTAATGTTACTACTGTAGGTGGTTGGCCAACCCAAGGTACTTCAGCTCTCTTTTCCCAAGCTCAGGCTCACCACAGGCACCTGTGGGCACCCTCATACAGCTCTATACTCAGCTTGTACTCTTTCCAGAGGCAGTGTGTGCTGCCTGTGTGCCTATGCTTCATGGTATGTCAACTAGCTCTACAATTTACATTGAGAGTCTCACAAAAATGTCATGAATCTTGGTAGCTATACATACTAATCTTCTATCTTGGTTTATAATGTGTGAAATGTGACTCAGGTGCCCGTCTCTGAATAATTACAGTAACCATGGTCCTGCTTTGTGTTTCAGAGAAATAATTGATATTTGCTCGGGGATGCCTGTGTCTCTATTCTCTGCTTTATTTATGTGGGTTCAAATACAATCTACTTAGTTTGAAAAGTGATGATATTGTCTTTACAAAGTCAGTATTTCAGCATTGGCTCGGGGGGGAAATTAGAGAATACCAATATACAGTGTAATGACTCTTTAATCCTTTGTCTTTAATTTAGGTCAACTATTGTGAAATAATTGTTGTCTGTAACTATCTGACTGGGTAGGATGACATTCCTTTATTGTTCATGTCTCTATAGCTCACTGCCATCCTTGTCTGTAATAGCCACATGTTCCCAGATGCCTAAAGATAGCAGGCAAAGTGTCTAATACTTTTAGATATCCTTAGGTAAAAGCTATGAGTTCATATTTAATGAAGCCCAAGTGTTAGGAAAAGTCATTTCAATTATACTTCTGACAAAAATAATATTTCAGAACATGCAGAGAGATGTGAGAAATGTACATTCTTTATTTATATGGCAACTAATAATGGAAAATATTTTTTCTCATGTGATTTAGTCTCATGAAACAGTGATTTTCATTTTTCTGCAGAGAGTGGTTTCAGCTGCTACTGTCTTCTAAGATGGGAATGAGAGTTTCTTCCTGGAGGTCAATTGCTTTACTAGGCATCTAAGTTAAGTCATTTTTAATTTTAATGGAATTTCTGAATGCTCTGTTCTGCATGTGAAGCAGGAAGATGTTCAACAGGTAATAGATAACTTACAAGAAGAATTACTAAAAATGTAAAATACTACTTTTGAGACCTGTTCTTGGGTGTTTAGGAGTTGTCCAGTGACAGGGAGTGAACAGCTTGAACTGGAGAGCCTGGTCCTCATCCCAGTTGCTATGTACTCCCCAGCAGGTAAAAAGGAAAGAGTATTCTCTAAAACTTGTTATTTTGATGGACAAGGCAGAGTGAAAACACATTCTGATCAGCAGAAAATCTTTCTGGCTTGGCTGAGAATATTTCTGCAGTTGCAGAAAGCCACATTTTATTTGAGGATAAGTTGATCTTTGGCAACATTTAGTCAATGAAAAGACTGTCGTGCTGTTTGACATTTAAACACAGTAATTTCAAAATCTTAATGAGGAAAATATTGGGTTTATATTTTTTTATGTCTGTACTGGAAATATTAACTCTGTGAAAGCTCCAAAGCTGGGATTTGTTCATGTTATTGCAGGTATAAAAAAATTCAGTGTTTATATAAGCTTTCTTTGCATCTCAACCATGGTTTCTCAGTTGGTCCTCCTGGAGAACTTGTCTGATGTGGAACAGTTGTAAATAAAAAAGATGAATTTTTGTTGTAAATTGGTTTAATTAGAATCAGAACACCTACCTATGATACCTATAGTTGTAATAAACACCTAGTATAAATTGCCAAGATTACACCAGGGTGGGATCTTTACACCCTGGTGCCTGCCCATAGGGAATTGCAGATCTGAGCCTCCTAAACCAGCATAAGACTACCAGAAACCTTCAGCGGGAAGGATGAGGGCAGTGCTGGAAACTTCTGCAGATTCCTCCCTAAAGAATTAAAATATATTTGCTCTTACATATTTTAACACTGAGTCAAGAAGAAAAATACCTTTCTGCTCTTGTTGATTTTCAGAAGATTGAGTTTTACTTTCTTCATGCAGATTTGTTTAAATGATTCACATCTAACTGAAACGCACGGAATAGAACTCATTGGCATAAAAAAAGTCAGTGTAGTACAGACCAAGCTGAAATTATGAAATACATGTAGGCACTGTGACAAATGCCATTTTTTGGCATAAGTGCATACAGCTCCACAGACTTTATTCTAGAGGTAAGTATGACTTCTGGTGCATTGAGTATGATGGTGCTTGTACTTGAGAGGTAATTTGGGATCTAGTTTAAGTGTTTATTTGTCTGAATTTAAACTGTAGAGGATGTATATTTTTGCTGAGTATATTAGACATTAAATTGTAGAGGGCATATTCAGGAGAATTAGTTATTTTTATATTTGTTCAGGATTTGTGGATCAAATCTTTAAATAAAGACCAGGAGCTTAATAAATGCACATTTTTTCCCTTGAATTTATTTGCTATAAGCCCATTTAAAGATCTGCATATGATTAACTATTATTCTTATTTGGGATTTGTGTGCAGAAATTCAGACTTGTTTTCTGTTAAGGAATAGGTAATACTAATACAGTTTTTTCTCCTTCCACTTTGTGATCAAGCCTGAAGTGCTCTTGCATAAGACAATGGAAAGCAGAAGAATCCTTTGAATGGTCACAAAGTTACTGGGACATCAATCAGAGACTCAAAGACTTTGAGAACTCTAAATTTAAACAGAGTTCAGACCCTACTGGGGAACTGTACCCTGACTAGAGTGCTTAATTAGACTGTCTACAAGACAGTGGAAAGCAGATGGGTGCATTCCTATTGGAAGCTGTTTAATGCACCTTTTAATAGCTCCAACAGCATATGCAGGAACTTTTAAGCATCCTCAGCTAAGCCTTTTGTTTGGTCTATTATTTCCTTAAGGAGAATTTTAATAATGGGAACAGCTATGTTGAAGAGCTTCATGCTTCCAACAGCTGGCATATCTGCCTGGTGTGGGAATTCATCTACATACCAATACTGGTTTGTTGGTTGAGTAATTCAAACAGCAGAGCCTGACAGCTCAGCTAAATGTCATTTGTTGTTTAGAAAATGTGAGGGATACTTTTTTAATGAATTGAGGCATAGACCATATTAAATCAAGTGTATATTAGTCATGAAACTGTTGTGTAAATATGGGGGGTTTTTAATAATCAATTTTTCCCAATCAGTACTTTTTTTTTTTTTGTGGCACATAAAGGCCCCTTCTTTTCCTACTGTTAGGCTTGTGCTTTTACAGGAACTCTTGCAATTAAACCGTAAACTAAAGATGAATACATTTTTCTGCTGCCAAGATCTTGCCTGAGGCTGATCTCTCCTCCCCTGCTCTGACTCCAGGTTGCCCAACCAGTGGGTTGTGTCTCATTCTTCTGTCACTTATCCTATTTAGACAAATGTTCCCTCCCAAAATGAGGGCTGATACAAATTCCTGTCCTTAGCTCTGATGGAGCTGAGGTAAGAGCACATTGTGATGTCTTATGTTGCAGGGGCAGACTGAAGGGTTTTCTTTGTAAAGTAGAAGGTAGGAAAGCTTTTTGACTTTCAGTTAACTATTTGCAAATTGGTCTATTTCTGGTCTAGGAGCTGCTACCAAGCTTTGCAATGCTCTACTGGCATAGGTGTGCTGTACACCCAGACATATCTGGCAATGCAGAGAAATAAGAAAGCATACCTCCTCCCTCTTCCCCTCCACCCCAGGAGTCACAAGGGATTCTATCCAGTTAAGAATATATGGTAACCTGGTATCCTTTAGCTTACAACAGTCTGGGGACAAGCAGTATATTTGTATTCAAGAGTTCTGGGAGATTTCTTTTCTCAAGCCAGCCCAGCATCTATGAGAGCTCTGGGGGTCACTTAGCAATCTTCATTTCGCTTCCTTGCCCATGAGAACAGACGGAGGCTGATTTTATGCTTGGTCTACATTCAAGCAAAATTAGTAAATCAGTACAAAGGTAGATGAAGAGAAAAACACTGGCATGTTTATTCCTGGTTTATAGAACTCTTATATCCTGGTGAGTGTTTTCTTTTGTCTTGTGCCTTTCTAGCCAAGTGGTCTTACTGGCTTTGTATGGGATTTTGGTCATGAGACAAAAAGGATCAGATCTTCTGTCCTTGAAAAACTTTGATTTTGGGTTAGAGTCATGGACAAATCTTAGTTGTTGGTTTGGCTGATCTATTAATTTCATTTCTGAAAAATTAAGGAATGATCCTTTTGGCAAAGTTTGTTACATGCATCTGCTAGAAGTCTATTTTCCTAAAGTCAATTTTTATAATTTTATGGCTTTTGCTGAAATATAATTTTTTCCCAGCATTTGAAGCTAAAAAATGGTAGTGCTTCCAAGCTTTACATCTTGCTGGACGCTTCATAAGTGATTTGTATTAAAGTGTGTTTAGATGAATCCATTTTCATGAAAATGCTGGGATTTTCATGGATGAATAGGACCTAATTCTCCTTGGCGAAAACATCACTATATATAAGTACTGATGCTATTGCATTGAGAAAAAGCAATTGTAAATAATGGGGAAAAAAAAATCTATTCATAGAAATATTTCTTGTCCAGAGGGCTATACGTAGTTTTATTTATTTGTTTTTAACTTGCAAAATGTCTGTATTTGGAGTGAATACAGACAAGGGCTTTATTTTATTAAAAACAGGGGCTGAATGCTTTCCTGGAGTTGACAAAGATTTAATTGTTGAAAATGTACATGTTCCATGGGAAAACAGAATACGGTAAACTCTGCCTGGCATAACCAGCCTGCCTTATTTTTTGAACACGGGAGTTTGTGTTTGTTTTGTTTTTTTTCTGTCTTAGTGGCTGTTTTGATGCTGCAGATTTTATCACATAGGTGATGAAATTTTCTAAGATTAAAAGGAGTTACACAAAGTTATTCTTGAGGCTTTTCTTTACCAGTTTTCTAACACTTAATTCTTTTTTAATACTGCATTATGCTTGATTTATCCTTAGTTCTCGTAGGTCTCCTTCCTCTCGTTCTTCCTTCTGACACTATAACATGTTCATTTCAATGTTTTTATAGATCAAAGCATTCTTTTCCTTTCTCCCTGTAGCTGTCTTTAAAACAGATATTTCGATTAACTTAGACTGCAGCTGGAAAGGGAAGATGATTCAAGAGCACTATAGTGCTCTTGTAATTTAATTTGGGCATGTCTGAGTATCTCTATCTCACCAAATTTCCAGTTGTTAATGTGTTTAAACTTCTTTATCATATTTGATTTTCATGGAAATCTTGGGGGACACCTCCAGACAGACTAAGAAGAGCAAAGTGCCCCAAGGAAAACAGAAGAAAGAGTTGAGAGGTCTTGTTTATTCATAGATAGTGTTTGAAGATGAAATGAATCTTTTAATTGGCAATCAGCTCTCCAGGAACATTGTTCTGTGGGTGAGGATGTCCCTTGGGACTTGGTCATGTCCTAAGCAATCTCTTGCATGTTGCAGCTGGCAGCCAACCTGCAGCAAGCTCCCCAGGGGGAAGCTTGGCACACCAATTTTGGGGAGCAAAAGTTATCTGTAGTTCAGAGCCAGCTGCTTAACTGAGATCACTTTACTTATCAGAACAGCTAACTAGAGATTTGTATGCTTTCTCAATTTTGATGCAAGTTATCAAGCAAATCTGTAGGAAGAGAATGGAGGTGGAATCTCTTACTCTTTTTCTGCTTTGTCCACTATGGAAAAACTTAACTTGGCAGTAGTGGCTGCTAAGACATCAAAAGGCAAGAGAAAGATGGGTGCAGGTGGGCTTTCCATAGCATCAAAGGAATCAAAGAATTGTAAGGGTGCTTATTCCTTTTACAAAGCCACTGTTTATGAGAAATTATCAGTTCTCCATAAGCAGGGCTTTCTAACTATCTAAAGAAAAGACTTAATAGCTGAACTGCCTGGAAATAGGTGTTTTTCCCTGGCACGCTTTGCCTCTGCTGTTCATCTCTAGAGTCTCCCCCATACCTGTATTCTGGCTGAGCAGGAGAATGTGGACAGCAGGTAAGAGCACATTTTGGGTGTTTGTGCCCAGAAAACAGATGTATTAGGCTACAACCTGTAGTTGTCTCGTGTTTTCTATGCCATGTGCAATTTCCTTTGCCTCATTGCAGGGCCTCACCTGGTCCTTTTTCCTGGCTTCAATGCAAGGTGGAAGGAATTACAGTGGCTTGGAGTATCTGAAGCCAGATTGGGCTCACAAACCTGTTTTTAACCACCAGTGGTTTGTTCTGAAGACTCAAAATATGGATGTAAATGAGTGCATTTGCTCCAGTCCCTTATAGATCCTTATAGAGGATCTTACTGTTTTTTTGGGTTTTTTTTTTTTTTTTTTTTTTTCAAGAATGGGTGCTTTAAAGTACTGAGCTGATAAAACAGTGTCTGTTTATAGCCAGTGCTGTTTGAGCTTTTGTGAGTTATGTGGGAGATATACAGCTGTGCCATACTGGTTCTCCTTATCTGAAAACTCTAATATAGTAGGAATATGGAATTTCTTTCTTTTCTTTTTTATTTAATCACCCTGTTGGAATAAAGCAATTTATCTACTGAGATGTTCATAACTCTGACCAGTTGTACACATTTCTGTCTCTGTGTGAAGGTGTCTCTTTTAGGTAGATTGTGAATCTACTGAGAGCAGTGCTTCAAGAAACCTGGAGAGTGAAAATGTCAAGGTGGACATCTAAAAGACACCATCTGTGTTCACACTTCCTTCATGCTGCAAACAGTGGTTAGGTCATACCCTCACAGGAGAGGAGTTGTCCTTATTCAGTTTTACAAGTCCTTAATATCCTTTCTTAATTCTGATAAAACCATGGTGGTGTCACTGGTTCATTTCCACAGATCTGGTGTCAAAATCTCACAGAAGAGTCAAAGACTGGTGGGCAGTGTAAATATTTATTACAATTCTTTAAAATTGTTTTGAAATTTAATTAGCTGCTACTTTGATTTGTTAAAGTGTAAATAGGAACAGATAAAATAAAGTGAGATAGTCCGTTTTTCCTCAAAAGACACAATGTTTAAACTGATAAAGACAATGTGTTTCTGCAGCTGCTTTTGGTTAGTTTGCCATCAAATATATGTATTAGGAAACTAACAGGATCATATAGTCTTTTTTACTTGGAGTTTCTTTCTGTTTTACCGGTATTGTAAGCACTGTGCTTGTGCTATGTTTATGTTCACCTCCTTACATTCAACTGAAATTGCGATGGTTCTAAGTAATCACAAACTTACAGACTTGAAAAGCTAACATTTGCTAGTTTCAAAGTAATGAAAACTGGTGATAAGTGATGTTGTAAAAAGTCAAATTAAATGTTAATTGATGCAAAGGCACAAAACAATGAGGCACTTATTTTATACGCAGGCATTGTGTTTATCAGACTTAACAAATTGACCATTGTGGTTTTGTGGGTACTCTCATTTCTATTTTTTCACCTTCATTTGCATACAATCATAGAATTGTTTAGCTTGGAAACATCTTTAATGTCGAGTCTAACCTTTAATCTTATTCTGCCAACTTCACCACTAAGCTGTATACCTAGGTGCTGTGTCTATACATCTTTTAAATACCTCCAGGGATGGTGACTCCACCACTTCTCTGGATAGCCTGTGCCTGCCAACCCTATTGGTGAAATTGTTTCCTAATATCCAATCTAAATATCCCCTGGTGCAACTTGAGGACATTTACTCTTGTTCTATTGCTTGTTACTTGGGAGAATAGACTGGCCTCCACCTTGCTACAACCTTCTTTCAGGTAGTTGTAGAGAGCAGTAAGGTCCCCCCTGAAACTCTGTTTCTCCAGGCTAAACAATCCCAGTTCTCTCAGCTGCTCCTTATAAGACTTGTTCTTCAGGCCCTTCAACAGCTTCATTGTCCTTCTCTGGACATGTTCCAGCACCTCAATGTCTGTCTTGTAGTGAGAGCTCCAAAACTGAACACAGTATTCAAGGTGTGGCCCCACCACTGCCAAATACAGGGTGACAATTGCTGCCTAAATCCTGCTGGCCATGCTATTTCTCATGCAAGCTATGATGCTATTGGACACTTCGGCCACCTGGACACACTGCCTGCTTATACTCGGATGTCTGTCAAACAGCACCCCCAGGTCCATTTCTTCCAGGTGGCTTTCCAGCCACTTTTCCCCAAGCCTGTAGGGTTCCACAGAGTTGATGTGACCCAAGTGCAAGACCCACCACTTTGCCTCGTTGAACCTCATACCATTGGCCCCAGCCCATTGATTCAGCCTGTCCAGATCTCTCTGTAGAGTTTTCCTACCCTCCAGCAGATCCACACTCCCACCCAACTTGGTATCATCTGCTAACTTAATGAGGACTCACTCAATTCCCCTTGCCCAGATCACTGATAAAGATATTAAACAGAATATGAAGAATAAGTTTGGGGGGGGGGAAAAAAAAGGTGGTTATACTACAACTAAAGCCAATTGTTTAGAGAGATGTAAAAGTGCAGGTAAGATGTGAACACCATTGTGGGTACTTGAAGTGTTTTTATTTTGGGAAAAGTGGTAATCTAAGAAACAATACCAAGTAGTCCTGATAACTTGTATAAAGAGAAAGGACACTCACAGACTTGGGGAAATAAATTGAAAATCCTGTCTTAATCATCATACTGCATCTAAATTGTGTGAATTTACATAGGTCCTAGTAAATACTAAAACCTGAATAATTCTTTTGAGAATTGCCATGGAATCATAACTGTTTGTTATTACACATACAAAACAGTTACAAAAACCAAATCAGATGTTAGAGACCATTCTTTTATTTCCAGTTCAGTCTCCTTAATAACCTGAGATGAATCACATACTGTTTAGAATTGCTTAATGCTTAAAATAGGTTGCAGAAGTAGGACAAATACATGAGCATACATTTAGTATATTTGCATTGGCCTTCAAAGTAAGCTGATTTTGCAAGAAAAAAAACGGGGGTGGGGGGGAGGGCACATAAGTCATCTATCTTCTGAAAATTAAATTCTCTTGAATCCTCAATCAATGTATCTCCATCCTTGAATACTGTCTGCTCAGCTGAGGAGATCTTTGGAGCAGAAAATAGTAAAACTCAGACCCTGTTCTTCAGATTTCTATTAGTTCAAAGCCTAGCCCTACCAAATCAGCCTAAATGTTGTTCTCAAAAGAAAAAAATAATAGGCACTTTCTCACCCACTCACTTGGCTTGGGCTAGGAGCCCTTTGGGACTGCTTTGGTGAGTAATATGGGTCGGGCTCTGCACTGAAGCTCCTAATATAAAGCCTTCAAAAATTAATGTGTATCGAGAGTCTGAAAGCAGCTCCTTTCTAGTGATAATTTTTGCGCAAGAGCTGTACAGCAGGATAATAAAGATTTAAATAATGAAACAGTGAGGCAGTAAGTGTTACCTCTGAGAAGTGTTAGTAATATTAGACCATAATTTTACATTTCTGTTGTGGGGACTGTATAGATGTGAGGGGAGCAAGAGACCTTAGGGGTCTTGGTAGCTCTTTGTCAATGTCAAACAAACCTCAAAGCTCTATCACGTCTTCAAAGGCTCCTGCTAATGCTGGGAAGAGGAATACTTTACAATATGCTGGAGAACAGGGTAGGATGCTCTCCAGAGGACAATCTTGCTTGCTTCTTGTTGAAGTGTATGAATACTTAATATTTTTAATTTTTTTTTTAAAGCCAAAATCCAAGATCTAAAACCTGACCAAAAAAATCCCCTCAAAACCCCAAAAAGCAAACCCAACCCCAAACCCCAACCAATTTGATATGATTAGGTTGTCACCAATGCAGGTTTGCTGGCTAGCTTCCCTGCAGCTTTCTCACCTCCTGGAGAACATAATCTTGCATGAAACTCACTTGAACTGAATCTCTTCAGTAGCAACTGGAGCAGGCTTTTGCCCTCAATGTTTGCTATAATTCTATATAAATTATTTTATAGAAAAAAGAAAGGGGTGGGAATCAACACTGCTTGCCCAACTTGCAGTGTTAGCTTCTTGGTAATTTTCTACCATCTAAATTTTTACTGCAGTATACTGTCTTGATATTGCCTCTGTTTTTATTTGTTTGCAACAATCATGAAAGATTAAGATATTCTCCAAGGTAAACTTGTCATTCTTAACACGTGCATAAAGACTTGAATTTTGAAGTGTTTGGTTTTTTTATCATTTTTGTTGTTTGAGGAGGCCAGGGTGTCACCAAACCATGGTAAAAGTTGCTGGAGAGGAAGGAGTGGTTACAGGTGTTCAGTGTCTCTGTGTGCCACGCTAATTTCTCCATCTTCTGGTAGTGCCTTACTGTTTGAGAGAGTTCTAGTCAACTGGTTAATGAAAACACAGTATTTCTTGGACTGACTACTGCCGCATGTAAGTTATGGCTGACACTATCAAACCACGTGCAACTTTGATGTACCAGCTTCTAAAGTTTAGCAAAATGTCATATTGAATGTTCTGACATGTGGAGTTAATGCTGCTATGTCTGCAGAAGTGTGGGTGGTATAGATGTAAATAAAATGTAATCTGTGAGTATCTTTGAAAACTAACTGCATTGTGAAAGAATTCTAAAAATTAACAAAGATTTTTCCAGCTGTGTCAGTCTGTCTTTATGAATTAGCACTTTAGCTTAATGTTCTTCTTTGTTTCTGAAGAAGATTTCCTTATTCAAAGTCTCTTGGCTTCCTTGTGAGATGAAGTAGGCTTGAGACTGGCCAGACATGTTGAGGAGACCCATGGAAATAAATATGAGAAACAGAACTATAATCTGTCCTGTGCTAGGGCCAAAGGTTGCAAACAGAGCATACTCAAAGTACACAAGTGATTCTGTTATATCAACATTTATTTACATAATAACATTTATAAAGATTTACATTAACTACCTAATTAAGGCCCCTGTATATAAAATAGCTGGGAACATGTATTCCTGTTTAAAAAGTACCTTTTAAGATGATGAGTTGTTGCGTTGAGGAGTGGGGGAGAGAAAAAATAGTGTGGACAAGAAACAAAACTTCCAAGATTTTTTTTTTTTTCCCAAGGTCTGTGCTGTCCATGACCTGTTTCTCCAAAGCACCTATCTGTTTGTTCTTAAAAGCCAGACCAATGCTGTGTTTTCTATTTGCATGAATTTGCATTTTCATTATTGATGTTTGTAAATCTGATAACCAGTTTTCTGCATGCTTGGCCTCAGCCTGCTCCATGTATACTGAGCTAACTTTGTCAGGGTTGGACCAGCATTCCAGTGGTTCCAGGGCAAAGCAGGGAAATCCTCTCTTCCTTTAGCACCAGATGCTATGGAGAGGCCTACATCTAGGTTTTCCTGGGCTGTTGTCTTGGAGACAGATTCTTGATGTGGAAAAGAATAAACTTTTGCAGTTAAATTTTATTTAAACTCAGGTAGTGATTATGTGCTTTGTACCCAGACAATTTTGCAAGGCCAGTTAATTTTCTCATAAACAGTAATTTGGTGGTGGGGTTTTTTTGAAAGTTTTTGTTTATTTTTTTTTTTGTAAGGTATAGCAACAACCCCTAACAGTTTTAAAATGCTTTAGAAAAGATATTTCATGACCCTCTGGTGTGAGTTAACATCTCCTATATGTCCATCTTGTCTTTGATTTTTGTAATTGTGGGTTAATTCACTCAAAATATCTCATTCTATTTATCTAGGTTTTAACTTTTATGGCTTGTTTGTCTCTACCTCATCTACTTCATATGGGTTAATTATGTAAATTTTCATTTCACACCTTCATGGTGCTGGTTAATATGCCACAAAGGTATCTGTCTTATTTTTTATTTGTATGTGTGTGCATCCTGATACAAGTTAATGCTCCATAAGACCTGGGATTTAAATTATTTAAAGT
This sequence comes from Nestor notabilis, assembly GCF_000696875.1. NCBI lineage: Eukaryota > Metazoa > Chordata > Aves > Psittaciformes > Psittacidae > Nestor > Nestor notabilis. The sequence continues at coordinate 11,233 of NW_009941559.1, read as the reverse complement.
ATGTTGGCTCTTTCTACTTTGTGTCAGTGAAAGTTATACTCAAGATATATTTAAAAATGTATTTTTCATGGCACAGTAAAATAGCCTAATAATTCTGTATTTCAGACCTGAAACGTGTGAATAAATACAGCATACTGTGAATATATAGTCAATACTTTAAGCTGTCATATGCTGGTGTTTGTGGTTTTTTGTTTGTTTTTTGTTTTTTTTTTTTTTTTTTTTTC